>NW_005187490.1:1367688-1395602 GCF_000239375.1 Pundamilia nyererei
CGGTTTTTAGTTGAGAGTCAAAGTTTGGTACTTGTTGCCAACAAAATGTCAGACTGGTCTCCATCAGTGCTAACCTTTGTCAGAGGCTCTATTCATAACTTTTAATGGGCTGAATTTCTTAGCATATCAAAGAAGCGTAGGGTGTCAGATTCAGTGGACTCATCTCTGCTTTTTGCAGATGATGTGATTCTCTTAGGTGTATCAGGTGGTGACCTCCACTTAGGCTACATCCACACTAATGCGTTTTCGTTTGAAAAAGCATTGTTTTCTCTCTGTTTGGGCCTCCCGTCCACACTGAGACAACGTTTTCGCTGATGGAAAACGCAGCATTTTGAAAACGCTCCCGAAAACACATACATTTGAAAACGGTGCTCGCGTCGCAGTGAACAGGAGTTTTTGAAAACTATGACACATTTTAGTCATGTGATGCAGTCAAGTGACCAATTAAACTTATATACAAGGGCATTATACAGCAGTTGTTTTGTTTGCTCCCAGTTTTGACAGCCCTATCAAAGATTAATATCAGTCTGTACATGCTTCAGATAGCTTTTCCTCAAATTCTTTAATTCTCACTCGCTTTTGCAACTTTGTACTTTTGTGTTACTCGCAGCAACAACTCCACCTCATTGTTAGTCCATTTAAAAAACTCGGTGCTTTTCCTCAACATTTTGCTGCGACATTTCAAAGAGCTGGAAAGTAAAGAAGCGGCAGACAGAAATGAGGCAGGTCGAATAGTCTCCCGTTTCACGCATGTGCAGTACTGGAACGTAAGCGTTTTTGGCTGTTTCAATGTGGACGCACAATTCTGTGAAAACGACTGAAGTTGATGGTGTGGACGCGGAGCGTTTTCAAATCTATCCGGTCTAGTGTGGATGTAGCCTTACTCTCAGGTGGTTTGCAGGTAAGTATGAAGCACTAGGATGGGAATTAACACCTCCAAGTCTGAGGAAGCCGGTCCCAGCTGGAAAAGGGTGGAGTGCCTACTCTGGGTCAGGGATGAGTTGCTGCGCCAAGTGGAGGAAATCTCAAGATCTCAAGGTCTTGTTCACAAGCGAGAGGAGAACAGGGTGGGAGAATGACAGAAAGATCTTGTACAGGTGTGTTGTGAAGAGAGAGCTTAAGATAAAAGCTAAGCTATTGAACTACAAGGATCAAACTGTGGTCATGAGTGACTGAATAAATACGACTGTGTTTATTAGTGGTTGAAATGAGTTTCCTCTGAAAGGTGTCTGGGCTCAGACCTATAGGGTGCAGAGTTCGGTGCTTAATGCTCAGTGTAGAGCTACTGCTCCTCTTCATTTAAAGGAGCAACCTGAGGTGGTTTGGATGCCTCGTGGATGCCTAATAGGTCAGGTCCTGTCTGGTGTTTATAAATAAAATAAAAAAACAGCAGGAATAATATTTATATTGAAATGAGTGAAACCTCAGTGATACCAGAATCAAAGGACGGTAAATAAGCTGTTAAGTAATAATGTGAAAATTAAAAAAAGTGTGTGCAATAATTTTTTAAGTTTGCCTTGATATTACTATAATAATAGTTTTCATTATTCACTACAATTTCATTAATCACACAACTAAATTGCTCTTCTGGTTTTTAAATTTATTTTATTTGCTGCTGACAGTAATTTATTCTCGGGGTCCCCAGAGACTTCAGTTGGTAGTCTCTGATATGTAAATATTTCAGTATTAACATTCTTTTCGGGATTATGATTTTTTGTCATAGTCCTTAATATTATCATTATGAGTTTAAAAATAAATCTAGAAACTTCCCACTCACTACCGAGCAATGTTTAAATTCTTGTGCATCCACACATTTGATACCACCTGTAAGAGAGCACAGGGCTGCACACCAGCGAGAAAATCAAGCCTAGTTGTGTTTTTTTTCCACTGTGGAAGAAAATAAACTCTATTCCTGGTTCACCACAGTGTCCTGTGCCACTTGATTCTTTAAAGAAAATGCTAACAACGCCCCTGCACAGTTAGTTGTGATGTTAGATTTTTTTTTGTTTGTTTTTTATGCAGTTGAGCAATAACGAATTAATTTGAAAACAAAAGCACTTGAAGGAAGTCGTATTAATGGCTAATAACCGGATTAATAACCGGAAATAAGTGCATTTTTAAAAGGTTTTGACGCAGGAAAAATACATTACCGGCATTTTAATTTTAATAATTTATTTATTTTTTCCTTTTTTTTTTTCTTTCGCACTTTTGTTAGTCTATCAAGAGGTCAGACACGGTTAGCACTGTGTTCTCGTCGTTTTGACGCAGGTGGAAAAGACATAGATTTGCATTACGGGAAAGGCCGTTGTTGCCACGTGCAACCAGCACGCGCAAACGTGGAGAGTTGAAGATAAATGGACTTTTCACGCACACTTTGGGAACTCTTATCGCATTATTCCCAAGCAGGAAACTGATGAATGTTAGCAGTAAGGTGAGCCGTTAAAATGTGTTTCCGTTGTATGGACGAAACATTAAATTTTAAACCACTGACACGCGCGTCTCCGTTCATTTAATTATGTATTTATTCATTTCTCAGTGATGATTTCCCTTTTTCTGGCCTTTCGGCTGAAAACCTGAGGCGTCACAGTTCTTATTATTTTAGTGTTCGTGTGATTTTAATATGTTGACAGCTTTTCAACGAATACAATTAAGAAAACAGAGTAAATAAAATAGGAAAACGCAGATAAATACAGCAGCGGGCCCTAAAAGCTGCAGTCAGACATGATTTATTGGCGCGCTGGGCGTTCGTGCGCAACCGTTTAAATTAGACCGTAACCCCGCCCCGGTTTGTACTTAAACACAGCAAAAAAATTAGATAAATTAGATGTTATAATAATTTAATATTGTCTAATAATTTTAATCCGTGTAAAATGCTGCATTTGTTTTCAGTCTGGAGGAGGAAGGTTGATTCGTTTCTATTTAAAGCGGACTCCGGGCCGGGCCTCCTTTGTCACAGGTGAGTTTATTCTTTACGAAATATTTAAGTCGTCTTCAGAATAACATTCATTTTAATGCTGCTAGATTAAATGCATTCAAAATAGCTACTGGATCGGCCTGTCAGCAATAAAATAGACTTATAGTTTGGGCTATTGTCTTTCAACAAATAGTTAGAAAATTATGCTTGTTGAAGATTTTTGTTCCCAGATTTTTTAAATACAGGAAAAGCACGTGGTTAAAATTTTATTTTTGTGTGACTGAGGTCAAAGTTTGGCTTTATTTGTTTGCATCAGAGTGACTGTTCAGTAGATGAATGAAGTCAGAGGGTGCTTTCCCTCATCACCTCCTGACTCCACCCCCTCCACCCTCCTCACACACACACACACACACACACAGACACATGCACAAGCTCAGAGAGTGGAGGGAAAAGAGGGCTACTCCTCCTCACTCCTCCTCACTCCTCTTTCTCCATTCACAGAGAAAGCTCTGAGCTCCTTCTTGAATGGACCCCATCTCTCCGAGCCAAAACTTGCTTTCTGCTGTTGTGGACGAAAACTGAAGATCACCACTGATCAATCTGTCTGTTTTTTTTTTCTTCTTTTTTCTTCTTCTTTTGCTGAGAAACTTGGCTGCAGAGACTGTGCTGTGTCGCCATGAACTTCTGTACTTCTGTCAGACTTGATGACTTTCCAGAGCGCCTGTGTGTGGTGTCGTAGACGACTGATTCAGAGAAGAGCTGAGAAAAAGAAGACGTACTCCTTAAAGTGACTGAAAGACTCCCAAGGATTAAGAAGGTGGACACAGGGAGACGGATCGAATTTAAAAATAGCCTTCCTTTATCCCAGTTCTCTCCCCTGGACCGCGATGGGCTCAGATGTACGCGACCTAAACTCCCTGCTGCCCCCGGTCCCGGCGGGCCCCAGCCCTGGCTGCCCGGCCCTTCCCGTCAGCACGGCCCCTCAGTGGGCTCCTGTCCTGGACTTCCACACCGCCCCCTCCCCTTACACCTCTCTGGCTGCTCCCCACTCTTCCCTGGGGGCGCACTCCTTCATCAAACAGGAGCCCAGCTGGGGGGCCGCTGGTGACCCCCACCACCACGATGCAGATCCCCATTGCCTCAGTGCTTTTACCGTCCACTTCTCGGGGCAGTTCACGGGGACTGGGGCCTGCAGGTACGGTGCGGCGTTCGGGGCACCACCTCCTCCGCCAGCCCCGAGCCAACCGCCACCCGTAGCCGCCCCGCACCACCACCAGCCCCCCAGCAGGATGTTCAGCAATCCGCCATACCTGACCAACTGCATGGACACGCAGCAGGCGGCCCGCAACCAGACAGGTAGGGTATGAGTCTGGGTGTTAGAACATCACCAATTTAACTGTCAATTCTTTCACAAGAACTTTTGACAGATGCAGCTTGAAGTCTTGGTATCATTTTTTTTTTATCATTCAATTCAACATAAATCTTTTCTACTTTCTGCAGAAGGTGCTTCAGAAGGTGAAGGTCACTTTTCTATAACTTAGCACATTTTCTTTTACAAATTTTACCCCCTGTATATGCATCTGAAGTTCTCTGACAAATCTGTCAGTCATTAGTACATCACCAAAAATGATTTCATGTGGTTTAAACCAGCTGACGTGTTCCTTCTCTGGCTCGAAATCTTGGCTCGGCCTGATACGACCAAGCACGTTACAAACATTGACATCTTCTTAAAAGCACACACAAGTTGTAGAAAGGCGATCCAGCTACTCTTACACAAGACTCCTGTTTGTTTCTGAAAAGGTGGCGTTAAAAGCATTCGAGCTGTAGGCATTAATGTTTAAGCCACAGATGTGTGTCCTGTGCAAACGGCCCATTAAAAGATCACATCCATGAACTTCTTTGGATCTGATCTTGCTTTTAATCGCAGTCACTGAATTTTTTAAATAGGGTTACAGTAATTATGATCATTCTTTTCTTTTGTGTCTGACGCCCTTATAAACTAATTTTTGGAAGGTTTACTTTTTATATAAAATAACATGTAATGTGTTACTCATAATATAGCTCTGAAAATATCATAATTCCAGGTGCAGTGCTTCATATGAAATTTTATATAAAATTACCGTTTCATACTTTTTAAGGTAAATAAAATTTTGTCTGAAATGTTTTAATTCATTTACAAAATCTGATTGTCAAGCACAACAGTATTTTGGTCTAATAAATGTCAAAGATTTGGCAATTGTAATTTATAATTCTTTAAACATCTGCTTAATGTGTAATAAATGCATGACTGCAGCAACGTGCATCAGCATGATCCACTTATAATTAAATACGCCACTGAGTTAGTTCGAATTCGTAATTTCTGCCATTGGAGTCGAGGGTTTTTCACATCTCAGCTTAGTCCTGGTTGTTTAGATTTAATTTCAATTTGTGTTTTATTCGGAGAACAAAAACACTTTTCTGTTAACATCTTTAAACATTTTTCCATTATTATTTTCACGTTCGCATGTAAATTATATAAAGTTTCATTTTTTTCTGTGAATTTTTCTGTGAATTATGTTCACCTGAACCACGCTTTGTGCATCATCTCATTTAACCAGTAAAATCCGTCATTTTAACCAGACTAGAGTTCAGTAATTAACAATGAGCTGAACCGTGTCCAAAGTCAACAGTGGAATTCATACCTTCTGAGTATCACACCCTAAACTCTTGTTTTTGTAAATGTTCATTTCAGGCAGAAAAATTCATCTGTTAGTGATTACCCAACTGATTAATTAGTAATAACGTGCTTATCAAGCAGATCGTTTAGGAATAACACAGCAATCAAAGCGCCAAGCCGACCTCTAACCTGTTTTTATCTGCTCCCCGCTGTGGCTGGATGAGCACAGACAAACAAACCAACAGCAGGACTCGGGTCACACAGTAGAGCGTGATAGCACAGTGGGGTCACACAGGGACCATCACACACACACTCACACACACACCGCTTTTCTGTTTTTCTGTCATGTTCTGACATTTTTGTGTGATTTGAACAACAAAACAAACAAAAAGTAAAATAAATTTTACCAAAACACTTCAACTTTACAGCACAACTTTTACTGTACTTATTGCCATATATTTAACCTTTAGATAACACATAAGTACATACTGACGATCACCTAATATGTAAAGCTGATTTCCACAATCATCCATTTGAAGATTTATTTACAACTCTGAGTATTAAAAAAGAAGAAGACAATATGGGGTATTTCCAGAGTTTTCCAGCTGACCTCATCTCTTCTCACCTCAGTGCTAGACTTCAAGGAGGCAACAAAAATGTCCCAATACATGGATGAACACACACACGCTCAAACATATGCAGCGAGAGAAAACTCAGACAGGGAAGAAGACAAATGGAGATGTTTAATGAGTTTTTTTCTCGTCCCCCTCCGCCTCTCCTCTCAAGCACCGATTTACAGGGTAAAGTCGGTGAAAGTGCTGTATTTTAATTAATGAGGCGTGCATGTGAGAGATAATGTGTGTGTGCGTGCGTGCATGGGTGATTTATGGCAGTGTGTCGTGCCCTTTAGGCCAGTCTAAGTCATGAGTCAGGTCTAGTCTGGGGTGTCGGGCACGGATCTCTCTCAACAGAAGTCGGTGTGTTTGAGTGTTTCTTTGGGTTTTTTTTTTTATAAAACTAAATTTATTCAAACTGAACTCGCAGTTTAACTGTGTGCATATTATGCCAGTGGTGAAAATAAGATTAATCGAATGGAGAATAAAGTCATAAATGAGGCTAATTCAAATTTTCTGTAACTTTATAAAAAAAAAAACGAGTAAGGGAAGCTTAAGGTGTAACATTTAACATGTCTCATGTTTTATGTGTAGAAACAAAGAAAAACCCAGAAAATCTTCTTCACCTCCTTTTTTCACTGGTTTTATCATAACTTGAGTGATTTATTTTCATCTTTTAAAGCAGAGAAAATACATAAATACAACCCAAGTGCCCGAGCTGGTCCTCTAGATCATAGTCTGGCCTGCAACGTCCTAAAAAGTGGAAAAAATGAATAAATAATAATTGACATAATTATATTACTGAATCTCAAAATCTCAAAGTAGGATGATTGCAATGAGTCTGTACTGCTTTTTAACGTATGTGTGCAAAGCAAAATTTTCTCTCGCCTTACACTGATGCGTGAACATCTCTGCCCGCTTCACATTTCATGACTTTGGCTGACTTTGATGGTCTTCATCATAAATGTTACCTTGATCTTTTCCTCTTTTAGCGATCTGTGCTGCAAGACTGTCAATAATAAAAGTATCAGCGTTGATGTTCATGAAAATGAGCATCATGTATGATCACCGTTTCGTTCAGTGATGCACTCACCTTTTGGTGGCATTTTTTAGTCTATATTCATTTTGCTTGTAGCAGGATATATGCTGAAATGGTCATTTATGAGGATTTTTTTATTAATCTTATTTCTTCATCGCAAAAACAAGAAAAAGGAATTTTTTTAAATATAGAAAATTCTTGTTTTTAATCATGAAGGCCTTGTTGTGATAATCTTATGAGTTTATTATAAGTCGTTTGTTCTGCATGCAGCTCTTTGGTTACTTTACCTTTATTACCAGATTCACAAATGCAGCTATGCTGTTGTATTTAGTTTCATGTCATCGTGTTTCACTGTTATGGATTTCCGCCTGTTTTTATGTATTTATTTTTCTTTCTGTGTTGCAGGTTACAGCGCAGTTGCATTCGATGGAGCCGGTAATTACGGTCACACTCCTACACACCACAGCTCGCAGTTCTCCAACCACTCCTTCAAACATGAAGACGCTTTAACTCAGCAGAACACGATGGGTATGTGCGAGTGTGGCTTTCGGCGTGCCGACGCGCCCTGTGAATTCAGTCTCTCCTGATAAATGTCTCAGCATGTAAACAGGAGTTTTCTTCCTGAGATTCATTAATCAAAATTTTTTGTTTTGCTTAAGTAAGTTAATTTCATTCTAACTATTTATAGTTAAAATATTTAAAAACCTCTTAGGTTCTCTAAACCCCCCCCCCATATTAATATATGTGCTCAAATGGTAAAAAAGTTTTTTGTTTGTTTTGGTGTCTTTTAGTCTTCTGAAATAAACAGACTTATATATATATATATACACACACATATATATCTCCATTTGCAGGGAATTGCAAGGGAAATTTTTAATGACTCATAGTTGTTACACTTGCTGTTTTTTTTTTTATTAATCACAATTATAATTTTTACAAATAGTTTTGTTGCAAGCTTATACCAAAGCACATAGTTACATAGTTGCTGCTTGTCTTTTGCCTTTGTAGGACAACTGCTCAGATAACATTTGTGCAGATCCAAAAATGCATTATTTTTCCATCTTTCTCAAAACAACAATGCATCAGAGTCTCTGCCAGTTGGAACAAAAATAGACGTTTCAGTGCGTTTTAATTCTGTGTGAGTGCACAGCTGTGTGTATGGCAGCCCAAAGGCCCTCACCTAGGGAGTGTCTTGTCCCCTATTCTGGTCCCTCGGCCCTGACCTTGCATGTCAGAGGTATAAATCAGCCACATCCTGACTGACAAACCCCTTTCATCCACCCACTTCTGTCTTTAATCCCTCCCCTCTGTATGGTATTTGTAAATATTTAAATAGGGGTGTTTTGTGGACCCGGAGCTGTAAATTTTCAATGATTTTTACAGCAAAGATTACGCCGGGAATTAGAGTAGAGAGAGGGATTTTTCAGAAATGTCAAGGGAGCCGTTGACAGAGAGAGAAAGATCTTAACATTTGAAGAAATCTGGGGGAAAAGAGAGACCACAAAAGAAACACTGCTGAGGAATTTAACCTTCACATTATGTCTTTTTTGTTGTTGCAAAAGCCATATTTTTTTTAATGTATAACTACCCACATTATATACTGTATTGTGCATCTGTGTGGGCATTATAGGTGAGCAGCAGTATCCTGTACCTCCTCCTGTCTATGGGTGTCACACACCTTCAGATAGCTGTACGAGCAGCCAGGCTCTGCTTCTGAGGAACCCTTACAACAGGTAACACTCACATGCCTCATGCACTGCAGTGCGCACCCACCAAAATCATCAAATCTATTTTTACACCAAACTATCAGCAGCAATTAAATCTGGAAATACTTCAGAAACCATTGTTGATTGTTTTTGTGTTGCACTAAATTCAGTGAAAGGTAGCAGGATGCAGTTCTTAACAGGATGTTCACCTTCAGGACAGGTCTGCCTGCCATTGCAGTTTCCTTCTTTGCTTTTGTTCTGCTTCCTTTAGCAGCTTCTTGGTTGTTTCAGTTTTTGTGCACCCATTAGAGTATTTAAGTATTCCTCAAGTGATGTGAAAATCCTCAGTGTATGTATCGTCGTGACTTTGTGTAGATTAGTCCGTAAGTAACGGTGTTAGGACGTTCAGAAGGAAAGCATGGGCTGATTTACTGATTGTTTAAAATAAAGAAAGTCCTTTATGCTTATTCTGTGAGGATAATTGTCAGTGATTTACTGTCTACCTTTCTGGGGTTTTAATTGCTGTGAGACACTCTGGTGTTTCCTCTGAAGGACAGATGACGTCCAAGCAGAATTCGTCATAAAGTGCAGTTACATTGTGGCAAGATGCGAAAAGGCTGAGCTTCTTTCGTAAGATCCTCTGGTTCTAAATTTGCGACTGTTCTGACATCATCTTGCAACATTAGCGGGAGTTTTTGATTCAAACAGCGCAGGGCTTTGTGCTTTTATAATGCCTTGCAGAGTGATCTACATTAATCTTTACGATATGAATCAGCTCATGTTGATACAGCGCTTACATTTAAGTTAAAACTGTTTGTTTCCATCCAATAAAAATGAAAATGAAGAAAATAAAGGAAATGTCTTCACTGACAGCAGACTGCTTCACATAAGGTTAAATCACATTAAGCCATTTTCCAAAAGCAGTGATTTGCTGCAGTAGATGAATGACTGGAACACTAGAAATATTTCCACTCAACAAGCCGCTGAGATGAACTGAAGCTATAAGCCTGTTTTCTTGTCATGAAACTCCACCGATGGTTGATGGCCAGTTTACCTTCTTTCATTGCTTTCCTAGTGGGCTTTGCAGCATTTAATGAAAGGACTTTTTAGCAACAGTGCGCAAGACTCGCTTTTCACTTTAGATTAGATGAGCTGTCCAGTGTGACGTCTAAAACACGACTGGTGCAGTGACTTTTTTACCCAGTAGTTCCTTGTGGGACCCTGACAGGTCTCAGCACACTGTAGTTTGACTTGGAAGTTTTGTATTTGTGATACCCATGGTGACTGTGGTCACACCTATAATCAATTTGACAAAAGTACCAAGAGAAAAAAAGCTTTTTCCCCCTGTTATTTATGGGTGTCAGTAATAATGTTCTGTAGCTTCTCCTGACTGAGTCGAGTCTAAGTGAATATTGGTTGAAACTTGCTCTTATGTTCCAAGTAAAGACAGAAAATAAGAAACTTAACAGCTGGGGAAAAATCAAGCTCTTCCATGATTATCTTGGTTATAGTGGTGAAGATGGAAAATGAGAAACGTGCTGCCAACATGTCGTGACAAAGCATGAGCACATTCTGAGTTTAGAGACCTTGTCTTCAACTATATGGATAAAAACACTGGGCCACCTACACTTTGCTATGGCTGCTGCCATGAAGCTTCTGGTGCACAGTGTTTGTACTGATGTTAATGCCAGAGGAGGTTTGAGCACCTCGGCGCTCAGTGACCTCACCCTGTAACGTTGACTGCTGTTGCCGTGGTCGCTAAACGCTTCACTTTGCAGTAATACTTATAATATTTAGGGGGAAGAAACTTCATAAACTGACTTGCTGCTACGCTCACTTCCTATTTCAGTACCACACTTGAATTCAGTGAGCTCTTTAGAACGACCCATTCATTCACAGTTGTTTGGCTGACTGCGTGGCCAGGTGTTTGATTTTATACAGCTGTGGCAATGGGACTGAAAATATCTGAATTCTAAGATTAGAAATTTTCTGTCCAATATCAATACTCTATTTGGTATGTTTTTACATACCAAGTGTGCAATTTTCTGCATGTACATATAGTGAGTCTGCTCCTCCACCAACAAGTATTTCACCTTCAGCCACACCCAAACTTAACCTTTAATCCCATCCTTTACTCCCTCACTCCACCCACATTCCAGAAATAAAAATATTGCCTAGTTTCTTAAAAATGTAGCCATTGTGCCCATTTTGTACCTGATAATTTACTGCAATTATTGTAAGTCGGATTAGTACAGAAAAACAAAACAAAAAAATGGATGTTAATGTAAGTATTCCACAAGCCTTCACCACACAGAGCTACCTGTGCAGCTCTTTTACAGATGCATTTAAAAACTAGCGGCAATAAGCTTCCTCTGAGGTTATGAACCATTTTTAGTAGGTATGTCTCCTGGCTGTGTGCTCGCTAAAGTTTTTCTTGTTCTGATTTCTAAATATAACATTCTTCACATGCCATTGCTTCAGTGTTCCCCATCGATGGACCAACGTAATAAATTCTCTGTGAATATCACAGCAGGGAAAGTTGTGTGAGAGAGAGACGTATGGTCATAGGCTGTCCTCAGAATCTCCCTGTGAGGGACGTCTTAATCATAAACATAACTGATATCCACTCTCATAGCTGGGAAGGCTCATATGAGTCAGTGGTCTAATCTCACAGCCTGGTACCAACAGGCCTGTATTTACTCTGCAGGCTGCTGGAACAACATGAAATAAAAACACGGGCCTTATTAATGCATACAGGCAGGGGGGCACTCTGGTTTTTATCAAAGTAAAAAAGAGTACGAGTTGTATGAAATCGCACACCATGTTCTGAACAGTTGCTGTAATCTTTGAGCTGCAAACAAATGCTCAGGCTCTTCTTGGACGTAAAGGAAATTTGGCAATTTGCATAGAATTCCAAACTTTTGTGTCCTCAGGAGTCATTTCACTTCTCACATGGAGTCGGTGCATGTGGAGGGGGTGGCAGTGGGCCACTCTTTGCATATTCAGTTATTCGGTTTGCTCAGGCAGATTTTGTTTTTTCATCTCACCGAAGCACGATTCACAGTTTGTCTGAACCATTTTCAGATATGTCTGGAAATCCCCTCCTTCTGACACCTTTGAAATACAAGCTCTTTTTGCACTCGTTACTTAAATGTTTATGGCAATTTGTATCTGTATAGCTTTTTGCAATACAATGTCTCATTAGGCAGATTTGTTGCACTGATAAGGGGCGACCGTGGCTCAGGGGGTTGGGAAGCATATCTGTAACCGGAAGGTCGCCGGTTCAATCCCCGGGCTCTCTGTCCTGGTCATTGTGTCCTTGGGCAAGACACTTTACCCTACTGCCTACTGGTGTTGGCCAGAGGGGCCGATGGCACGATATGGCAGCCTCGCTTCTGTCAGTCTGCCCCAGGGCAGCTGTGGCTACAACTGTAGCTGCCTCCACCAGTGTATGAATGTGAGAGTGAATGAATAGTGGCATTGTAAAGCGCTTTGGGTGCCTTGAAAAGCGCTATATAAATCCAATCTATTATTATAAGCCGATATGATTATTAGTGGGATGAATGGATGCTTTTAAAGTTACTGTTAGGTTTTTATGACTGTCCAGGTTTGACTGTTAGTTATGATGGTTAAAGAGGCTTGATATGCATTACTGCCATTGTTGCGAAGACAGCATGAGTGGATGTTTTGTTGAGTGCTTCATGCTGAGTTCCACTGACATCCACTTCACTGAGATGGAGGCAACATTTCAACAGTTCAGTTCTATGTTGTTCAAACTGCGATCACCTTTATTAATTTACCCCTTCAGATCATTTTATCTTCTTGGATGCATTTGTTTTCTACTTTTCAACATAAAACCTAGATTCACAGTCACTTCAGTTTATTATTTTAGCCTAGACAAATCAGCCAAAGTGTCTGTATTGTGTCGGAAGTGGGAAAAAGTTGGATTTGTACATCCCTATCCAAAAAGCCTGCCTACATAGTTATTATCAAAATTATAGATATTTGGTAATTGTGCTGTTTTTGATCCTCTGTGGCACTTCTTGAGATAAATTCTCTGTTTGTTTATTCTGAAGAAAAGATCAATTCTTTTGTAGGTTAACTGTGAAGTGGAGGGTTTTTCCAGGAAACACCTGCTGTAACACACGCTGGGTGTTACGGCAACAACAAAAAAAAGGGGGAGGGGACCGATAATGGTCATAAAATAGATGGTCAGCAATGGATCCAGTGAGAGAAGAAAAGCAGACATATTTATTTGAAAATGTCATGGATAGCGGCTTTAAATCTTGCTCTGAACCTCCATCCCAGCAGTATTTCAGCAGATATACCATTTGGCCCAGCTGGCCGTGTGCCCCTGTTGTACTGTAAAATAATAGCTGTGTAACGAGCACGGTACCAGGCACCACATCTACCCCATCCACACTGCTATGTGCCTGCAGGTGGTGTAATAGAGGGACTGTGGTGTTAGGGGTGAGAGCTATAAATCCATTGTGTGTGTGTGTGTGCACGTGAGGTATTTAAACGCATGGCAGCTCTGAATAATGATTCTCGAGTCTGCCGTGTTTAATGAAAGATGGCTGTAATGAGATAATTTGGCTCTCTTGGTGTCCGAGGAACATTTTTTAATCTCAGCTCCACCTGTGACTGTGGGTGTGTGTGTGTGTTGGCATTTTTCATTAGCGTGCTTCTACAGCGGACGACAAAAGCGAGTGAATACACACACACATACACCCAACCGTGTCCTGGTGCTTGACAGTCCACTGCACAGCTCATGAGCTTTTCTTCTACATTTTGTCTTTCCTCCACAGCGGTGAAAATTTATATCAAATGACCTCTCAGTTGGAGTGTGTGGCATGGAACCCTGTCAATACACTGGCATCCACCATAAAGAGGTAGGAACTCATCCATCGCTCTCTTTAAGCAGCAGGAGTCTGTCAGGTTTGGGCTGAATAGGACAGTGGGTCATGTGAAGGGAAGATTAGGTCGAAGAGAGTGAGCAGACTCATTTTTTTTGGAACAGCAGCGGCAGTTTTCAGCGCTGAAAGAACATCTTTAGTCTTTCCCACCTGCTGCGTCGCTGTGATGTAGAGTTTGAACAAGCTGGTAAAACACACGCTTCAATTTGGTTTTTAAGGTTTGAGGTACTGCTGCATGGACGGCAAGACACTGGGTTCAAACTCATGTGCTCATTTGTTTTATCTTAGCATGTAAACAACGCAGCAACCACTTTCTCTGTGATTTAGAAGGACGCCAGTTTTGTAGGACGTTTGTTTAAATAGCATAAGTTCCCACAACATACACCAGCCTTACTTAATTCAAATGCTACATCTATTCTTCCTGTTACCAGAGACATTATAAAAGCGAGATGTGCCATTGAATAGGATTTGCAATCAAATTTTTAAGCAGTTTTCAAATTTAACTGGTGATTCTGTTCATGCTGCTGTCAGGTCCCAGTGCCCGGAGGTTTTATCAGTATGACAGCAGAATGGCAAGACGTGCTTCTGTCAGGACTTTGCCTTTGTTATTACTAATATAAATAGCAGGAATAGTTACTTTTTGCTATACTATAACTTATAGTACTAGAAGTATTGTTCCAAATGGAAGTGCATCTACTACTGAGCAGGTAAGAACATTCATTTAAACCACTGATCAGCCACAGCATTAAAGCCGGTGAGCAACATTGATCATCTCATATCACTTATTAGTCAATTGATCGCCGTCTGTCCTTTGCCTAACTCAGCAACCATTGATCTGATCACTGTACTTCAGACTGGTGCTCTTTTTCAGTGGGGGTTGTCTGTGTTGCAGATCAAAATATTCAAAAGCAAAAGTTCAAAAGTTGCCTTGATATTAATACAGATGTTACCCTGTGGTAGCCCCCCTCCGCGACCCTGATAAGCAGAAGAGAATGGATGCATATTTAGAGAAGATGATTGTTGGCTGATTGTTGTTTAGAGGTTAGATTTAGGTGGTTACACACAGATGTTTAGGCACATGTCTGTTTAAAGCCATTCCACCATTTGTTAGTTTGCTTCACTGACAGCCATGCTCAGCATACTGTAATGGGTACTTTTTATTGCAACTGCTCTGTTTTTTGACTCGCTCATGCTAGTGCACTGTGATAAACTTTACAGCCACTGAGTGTTTGATAAATGAGAATAATCTTACAGAACCTTGAAACAAAACACAAGCATAGCTTTAAAGGTCAAACATGGGTTTTAATTCCTAAAAGGATGTAGGAACAATAAATATAGATCAATTTATTATTGTAGGGTCTTTAACTTACAGTACAAAGACCTTGAAGCAACTGCTGTTGTGATTTGGTGTTATATAAATAAAATTCAATTGATTTAAATGAAGTTTTTGAAAGCAGTGTAACTTAAGAATGTTTTCAGTTTTACACTTAGAAGTGTTTTCAGTGCGGTTTACCAGCCAAAAAGATAATTAACAGAAATACTGTTAATGTCAAAGTACGGATATAGTGAAAGACGTCTATATTAACAAATGTTTGCTCCTAAATTTTACATGCTGATAATTTTTGCAAAGTTGTAAAACCAGTGGGGTTTTGGCGCCAGCGCTTGTCTTTGTTCTCATCCTGGGTCGAGTATCTATCACATTTTCCCACGGCTTCTTATATTCCTGTCTGCCAGACACCAATTAGAAACCATGCAGAAATAATCACTGAAGTGTCAGCATTGTTCAGACGATCTTAAAAGCACCGAAAAGCATGCGCTGTGCTGTATGTCACTGTGACCTGCATAACTTACTGCTGGTCAGCATCTGTGTCGACTCACAAATAGCTTTCTGCTCCGAGCCAAGAGGCATTCATCTTGGTTAACAGATGAATGTGTGTGTGTGTAATAGAGATTTGTATATGCATAAAGGTGTGGTACTGTGTGGTACTGCTGTTTCGTGAGAGCAGTGTGGGTGTGTATGTGTGGTGGGCCGAGGCTCTTTAAAGCCGGTGTTAATGTGGTTTTATTCACTTAAATAAACTTTTGAAATAGAAAATATTTCATTTTGCCTGTGGCTTCATGCTAGCTGAGTGATTTTTACTGTTTCAGAGGGCTGTCTCTGACTTTGTAGCATCTGTGATGGACTGCAGGAGAAATGAAGGGTTGAGGAGTGATGAGGATGATGAGGAAGAGAAAGGAAAGCAGAAAGAAGGGGAGGAGCAGGATTTGAGGAAGTGGAAGTGTAGGGGAGCTGAGCTGAGACAGGAAGTACAGATAGGTCCCTTCCTATTATTTCGATTTGGAAACTAAACACTAAAACAATAAAGTGTACATCAGCTGTTTGCTCAGTGTGAAAGAGTGAAGGCTGGAGAAAACCTGCAGTAGTGCCAGAGACATTCTGTAGAAATATGAGACCACGTATTTCAAATGTGGTTCAGCAACTCTGATTATTTGCCATTACACTCTCTCAGTATCATAAAGCACTGATGTGTGGTGTTATTATTAGTTTTATTGTTTTAGCACATCATAGCAAATCATTAGTTCCCGTCATAGATGTGTTTTCAGTTTTTTGCATTCAAACATCACACCTGATTGAGAGTGACACAGTGGTTGCACGTCTTGGAAGATCTCCTTCATGGTTCTGCAGATGAGCGTGTGCACTAACGTCTGCTCAACCTACAACCATGAAGGAGGAAGAATTTGAATAGCTGACCCTCTTTAGACTTTGCAACACTTTTTTGGATCAAAGTGATTAGAAATTATAAACAAGAGTCCTTGCAGGAGTTTCTGACACTCACTAACAACTCCGTATGGAAATGTGGAAGCACGTCGTCACTCATCGTTCATAATGTGATCAATCTGAAATTCATCACAGCTCAAACTTCAAAGTTATGCCTGAAGTTGTAGCTCTTACCAGCTATTGCTATAACTATATAACCTGTTTGAAAGTTGCCTTAAATGTGAGTATTTTATTCAAGAAATGCATTTGTTTTCTTTTTCCTGACATGAAAAGTTTGCACAGATATGTGCTGCAAAAAATGAAGCTGGAGCTACCGGTTGGTGAGATTGCATTAGCCCAAAAACTGCTAGTCTGCTCATTTCTGACTCTGACTATTTTTTATATACCTTTTATTTGTTACAGTATTATTTCTCTCTGCTTTCAGTCTTTTTGCTGTAACCTTGATATTTTGAGCAAATATAACGCTGTTTTCTCAGATTCCTCCTGCATCTCCTCATTAGACACATTACAGGTCTTTAGCATCCGTGGTTTGTTGCTCTAGCTGCAGATATATAAGATGAGACATCCTTTATTTAACTTATATTTGAGACATTCTTGCTGCCAAGAGGTAACCATCCCTACAGAGTCTGCCTCATGAGCTTGACAGGATGACATGAGTTGCAGGTTTGTGATCCATGATTTCTGTCCCACCAGGACATTTGTGTTTTGCATTCTGTTCTCCATTTTTAACTCGCGGATTTTGTTTTTGCTTCACCTTGCTACTTAGATTTGGGCTCTGAAAAAGTACATGTGGCAGTTAGGAAGGTATTCTGGTTTTGACACACATGATACCGATACCCTAGCCTGATGCTTCAAAGGTCAACACCAAAGGATAGCTTGTAAGTACATTCGCCATCCCAGCAGCTTTGACAAGATGAAGTTAATGGACAGCCTTGTCTTATTTTGCCTTTTGAAGGACCTCGTAGTGTTTTCTGGTTTTACACTCTTAACAGAACTACATATTTTCAAACAACTCTTCATTACACAGTTATATCTTTTATATTGTCAGATGTCATCTCCTTCTGTTTTACGTCTGTGTGATGTAATAGGCCACAAACGTCTGCGGTCACATCCACAACTGTCCAGCCTCACAGCGAGGTGGTTGTCAGAGGACTGACTGACTTGGGTCTCTCATTATGTAAAGTACATCACCCACTATTACTAATCGCATAGACATAAAGATGAATGAATAAGGAGCAGCAAAGGAGCTTGCAGTGCAATGTAAACTCAGTTGCAGTGACTGTCTTCCTGTCTTTGGGATAATCGAGGCAGACAAAGAGCACCTTATACGCGCTCGGCTGTACGGTGTGCGTTTTCCACTGCAGCGGCACAGGATGCAAACTCCCATCCTCCTCGTTTGGTTAGACAGACTGAAATATAACACATTTCATAGACAAGAGCTTTCTGTGTCTCTGGGTGTTATCATAAGAAGATATGAGAGGCAGCTGTGTCAAACAGAGCAGGTTTTGTTCTGCCCTTTAAATCATGTGAAATACGTGACTGGAAGAGTTTCTGTAGCAGCTGCTTGATTATTTTCCTTGATCAACTGTAAAATATTAACCGTTTAAAGCCTGAACCATGAAATTACTGCTAGAAAATTCAATTTTGTTAAAAGAAAATCGAGTGTTTATTGAATCTTCTGACAATTAAAACAACAAACTAGATATTCATTTGCATATGTGTTTTAATTTGTGTCATATTTGCTACATATGGCATTTCTTTTGCAATTTATTACTTAGAAATATATTATATATTAGATTTTTTTGGTGGGGAAAAAACACACTGATGATGTAGAAGTCTGAAAAACTCACAAAAACTATTTGTATCTAATATGATATGCTAGGTGTTAATGGGTTAATCTTAAATTATATAATAATAATAGTCTCTTTAGAGAAATAGTTTAGCATTTAATACGTTCCTTTTTCTGAAGTGTGTTTGCCATCTAAGTTAAGTTTAGTTGCAAGTATATTCTTTGATTATATCATTTCAGATGTGACACTTCCATGTAGTGCAGCTGATTTTGTATGAGGTAAAAACTTTGTGTTTTTGGCCAGATATTTTCCCCAAAAAGCAGAGGCCTGTGCACAAACGAGGAAATCAGCCCCATACATCACCACTGGTGACATCAGTACAGTGGACTCTGTGTTTTGTATTATGGGCTCTCAGTGACAGGGTAATAATGTTACCAGCCAGCACAGAGATTTGCGTGCTATTGCATTTTTAAAATCTGGTGTGTGTACACTTCACATTCATCTTGGACTCTCTGACTTCACTCTGAAGAGGTTTTGAGCTTCTACCGTCATTTAGTAGCACGGTATACTGCAGCACGGTGGACACTTGATTTTTGGAGCCAACTTTTCGGGAGTAATGAAACAGTGCTCCTTATGCTTTTACAGTATATTAGCATTATATTAATAATAAAAATAAAGCTGTCATTTATTTTGAAATGTCCAAAATAGGCATTAATTTACCACAAAGACACCGCTTGACTCTGTGCCACAATCTGAGTCATTCTGCGATAACGCCATTTCTAAATTAACTCGGCTGTATAAAAAACAGCTTCCTTGCCGGACACCACATATACCAGTATGTTTACTGTACCAATGCCAGCCAGTTTAGCTACTTGGGAGCTGATTGAATTGACTGGAAGATGACTTTATCAGATGTCAGATGTCTTCTCCGGTCTTTAAAAAGACTCTTTACATCTAAACTTGGTTAAAAAGAACGCTCTTCCTCTCCAGCACCTCTGCATGGTCCTTGTTTGACCAGCAAATCCAAATCCAGAGCTTTCTTCCTTTGCAACAGCGATGCAACTAACCGCTGTCTGTCCTGCCGCTCTGTTTGAGAACAGTAAGTTTTGATTTTCTGGATCCTTGTGCTAATAAGCACACCATGCACTGAAACCCCAGGAAAACAGGGTTATATGTATAAGCATATGTAAATGACACGGACATGTTTATTCCCAAAGAGAACAATAAAACACCAAATATACTTGCATTTGCATTTTGGAAACTGTCTGGTGAGGTGTGATGCAGACGAATATCTAAGATCAAACGTGTGGCCATGACAGACCTTCAGAAATCACGTCTCACAGACGTCTGGTACTTGGTGGGTTTAGAGACCACAACAGCAGCAGCTAATAAAACGGTCTGTTTCTCTATCTGTGTTTGCAGCCACGCAGCCAGTTATGACAGTGACCCCAGCACCCCGATGGTATACAGCTGCAGCACGCAGTACCGCATACACACACATGGAGTCTTCAGGGGAATACAGGTAGGAACCCACACTACTGCTTCTCCTGCATGCGCCTAACTCTTTGTCAAGAGGTCACTCTGAGGTCATGTGTTAAGATCAGAGCGTAGCCACATGCTAGACGATACTGAAAAACACCTGAGGTCACTTTGATAAACGGAAGAGCAAAAACAGACGATTGAGCCAGAGCGTATTTTTCTAATGGGTGGAATGAAGAAGATGAGTGGTGGAGAGTCTGATGCAATGAACAGGCTACGTGAAGAGGACTGATATGCAGCAGAGCACAGATTTACAAACCCATACACACAAATACCTGCGCGTACACACACACACACACACACACACACACACACATTCAGGGGCTCTTATAAGGCGACTTTAAAAGTCAAGAGGAATCTTTTTCCACAAATCCATTAGCAGTGGAGAAACACACACTCAGGGTTACGCTGGGTAACGATGCAGTTTCCATGCAGGGATCAGCATGTTAATAAATCATTAGATTTTAATTATTGTCTGTCAGCTGCTCTAAAGGACAGGGAGCAGGAGATTCTCCAGACCTGCTCTTAGTCCACAACAGGACTTTTTGAGATCTTTCTTTCTGGGGCCTGCTTCATTACTCACTCTGTTCCTTTTCCTTCTCTGAGATCTTGCTCGGTACAAAAGAATAAACAATATCTCACTCCTGTTCCTTTTTAAAGTATAATTTAAGAGCTGCTAAAAAGTGAGATAACAGATTGAGCAGCAAAATGATGCTTTGCTCCATATTTTTATTACAGGGATTACACTAATTCCCAGTCACTGCCAAAGGAAATACAGATGACAGCCGTGGAATTTCACTCTTCATTAATATTACCTCATGGCCTGCAGTCATTATTACACAGAGTGTTAAAAACTAAAGCCTCTGATCAGCTAACTATAACACTTTAGTCTCACAAAGTCGTTGTTGTTGGTCTCACATTAAATCAGCTAAACAGACCTTCAGCAAACACGTTACTTCTTAGATCTGGGTTATTTCGTATGGAGGCCCAGTGTGGTCAAAATTAATTAAACGGATATGTCATTTTAGATCACATTTTAAAAGTAATATACATGACTTAAATGGTAGAAAGACACCTTGAATAATAATATTTAATTATCAATATTTGAAGAAAATAGTTTTTTTATGCTGATATTTGTGTATTTTTTTCATGCTCTTCTATTGCATAAAAGTTTTTCTTGACAGTTTACCTTTTAATCAGCCATGTCCTCTACATCTCTGAAGATTTAACAATATCTACCCAATGTAAGCAGGTAACTCCTTTGAGCCACAGCAAAAACGTTTACCAAAGTTAATGAGGCTACTGCTGTAAATAAACCCACTGCACAGACAGCTTAAACTGTCTAGCTGTGTAACTCGCTATGCAGGGTTGTGAGACTAAATTATAACCCGAAATAAAAATGAAGAATCAGATCTGTAATTCTTAATCCTAAATGTTCATCATCTCAGTGCAGAATCATAAAATGCTGTCAGATTTCATCGAACAAATGTATTTAGTGCTGTATGTTTAACCATATACATATTTTTAAAGCATTTATCCAATATTAAACGCATCAGGACTCCCTACATTAACACATAATAAACTATCAGTGCAAAGAGTTTGTATTGTGTGTCACACACTGTGGATTCTGATCAGTTTACAGCTCATGGTTGTCTCGATGTTCACATGGGCACGGTAGGTGACTCTTAACAGCTCTAATGTTAACAGTTCTAATTAGAACAGGGCTGACCTCTTAATCGCTGGTCATTATGCTAAACGCTGAGGAAATGAAGAGCAGATGCTGCAAACAGGGGAGGAGGAGGAGAGATGGGAGGCAGTGTGGAGGGAAAGAGGGAGAAAAGAGAAAGTGATAAAGGGAAGAATGAGGTGGAGGGGTGTAAAGTGGAAACAGAAGACGGACGGCTAAAGGAAACATGAAGAGTGTGTACTACCGTGTCAATGTAGATTAAATAACCAGCAGGTGAAATGAAACGCCAAGACGTCTGGTAGTGTAAATAAATGTAAACACTGAATTTGTCCCTTTGGCCACGTGTGTTTTCCTGTTTTCTCCTCCGGCTGTGAGCGATGCAGTGGGGGGCACTGTTAGGGGGTCGGTCTAAAAAGCGTGACTAACTGCTCCCTTTGGGCTGCACTCAGCCTGGGGTCATTTTACTGCTAATTCCCATCTAATGAATATATGACCATTTCATCATAATGAACCCCAACATGGAGATCTCATGCACTCATTTACATGCAGGACAGATTTAATTGCCTGTTTTCTAAATGTAATTTAGAAAACAGGCAATTTTTTTTTTTGCTTCGGCTATTGATGTCCTGGGAGAGTTTTTGTTAATTCTGCATTGAGCAGTTTAGCTTTAAATATGTGTGTGTGTGTGTGTGTGTGTGTGTGTGTGTGTGTGTGTGTGTGTGTGTGTGGGTGGGTGCAGGACGTGCGGCGGGTGCCCAGCATCGCTCCAGCCATCGTGCGGTCAGAAAGCAGCGAGAAGCGCCCGTTCATGTGCGCCTACCCAGGATGCAACAAGCGCTACTTCAAGCTCTCCCATCTGCAGATGCACAGCCGCAAACACACAGGTGAAGACGCACGCTCTGCTGACACATTCATCACATGACTGCCGACAGCAGCGGCGTTCTGCACACATTTCCCAGCAGTGCTGTTAACTTCAATAAAGGCTTTCTACTTCGCTTAAGTTTTTAGAGCTTCAGGAGGACAAACTTCTTCAAATGAAGTTTCCATTGGCTCTGATTTCCGTGTCTCCTCTTGCCAGGAAATATTTCCTGTTTGGTGAAATATAGAGAAAGAGATTTTCAGTTGGGTCTGTTGCACAGAAAAGAACCTTTCACTGTGGTGATTTTATTTTCAATGACTCAAAAGTCAAAAACAAAGCCAAACGTGCATGCACTAACAGATGTGAGCCCTTCAGATTTTACATATAATCTCTAAATTACCTAAAACTTTAGAACATGTCACTGTGCATACTCTCAGAATAGCACTAGTTAAAAATAATCAGTGTTATTCTGAGTATATGCTTTTTTTGTTATTATAAACAATAAAACAGCCATAATGAGACCATTAATCTCTTCAATACTATTCATTATTATTATTTATTTATTTATTTTTACAAAGTGTGTTTGAAAATGTATTAAAAAAATGTTGTCCACAACTTACCCTGATATAAATCTTAAAAGCTTTGGTTTTTGTGTTGTGGTTACCTTTGCACACACATTTTATAGCTTAAATAATTATTTTGTTAATTACCCATTAATACATTTTTTAATCGTGTTCTTACTTACTCATTTAGTCTGTTGGATTTCAGGAAATACCCAGAGCCCAAGGTGATCTTTATATGCTGTATGTAGTCGGGTCAAAAGTTTGATCAGAACCAGCAAATTTATTCCTTAATTCTTTTCCCTCAATTTCATCTGATCCTGATTTTTTATTTATCAAGTTATTGACTCTTTTATTGGTTTCTTTTGTTGTTTATTTGCTTGTTTGTTTAATTGCTTATGTGGTTAAATATTGTTGTTCTGCTTTCATGTCAGGCAGCTGCCTGGATCTTTTGCTGCTACCTCTCATTCATTCAGTGTGACTGAACAGTGACTGCGACTATGCAAAATCATATTTTGAGCAACGCGTTTTAATTGGATTGTATTTTTTTTTTTGGAAAAATATGTTTATAAGTGATCTTTGGTAATATGAGTGTTGGTGTTCCTGCATGACTGATCACGTTGCAACAATCAGGTTCAAAGCTGCTGCACAATGTTCTGGACGGGCTGATAAACTGGCCTGTTGGTTTCATCTGTACAGATCCTGCTTTTTTCCATCACTGCAAGAGTGCCCAGCTGTGAGTATGTGATAAAATAAGTTGAAAGGATGTCTAAATTAATCCTCTGTGTTCTTTTTCTTGTCTCTGTCCAGGGGAGAAACCCTACCAGTGTGAGTTCACAGACTGTGGCCGCAGATTTTCGCGCTCTGACCAGCTTAAAAGACACCAGAGGAGGCACACAGGTTTGACCGGTTTTACTCCCGCGGGCTGTCTGACTTCATTTTTTATTTCTTCCTGGCCTTTTGCTCTCTCCCTCTCTCTTCTCGCTCTCCTCTGCTTTTTGCATGACAGCTTTGTTTTTGTTTTGTTTATTTTTAAAGACAGTGCCGTCTTTAAAGTTTTGTGTTCATTGGTGCACTGTACTGAACTCACTTCAGATGAAGTTGCTAAATGCTGGCCAAACTTTGGAATGGCTTCTCTGCAAGCCTTTGCTCTACTGTATTTCTCTATCTCCCTCTGTGTGTGTGTGTGTGTGTGTGATGTTGAATGTGTGTTTTCCGTATGTGTTTATGTGAACTCGTGCTGAATGCGTGTGCATGCTTACTGTACATGTGTTTAGGAGTAAAACCGTTCCAATGCGAGACGTGTCAGAGAAAGTTCTCTCGGTCTGACCACCTTAAGACACACACACGGACTCATACAGGTAAAACAAGTGCGTAAACTTTTATTTTTTCATTTCTTCTTCATCCATTTAATATTTATATACATGTATATTATAGCTGAAAATGTTCATTTTAATTCCTATGAAATAAAAATAATGTTAATAGACTGGTGCTACTATGCATGAAGAGATATAGCAGCAAAATATTCGAAGAAATCCCTGATTTTAAATCCCTCTGGTGCTAATTCTCCCCCTCCTGTCGTTGCCTCACCGTCCTCCACCCACCTCTCTCTCAGGTGAGAAGCCGTTTAACTGCCGGTGGCCTAACTGTCAGAAGAAGTTTGCCCGAAGCGACGAGCTGGTACGACACCACAATATGCACCAGAGGAACCTCACCAAGCTCCAGCTGTCCATCTGAGTGTGTCTCTGCAGCCCGTTTCCAAGACTAAAATATTAACATGTCATTTTGCGTAGCCCAAAACAAAAAAGCCTCCGTGGGAGTCTTAATCTGACATTTAGGACTTAAATTTTACGAGCTACACACCATAGTCTGCACTCTGTGGTGAAATGCAAATCTGTCTAAAATCAAGGAGAATTCTGACAAAGGGGATGTAGTCTTGGAAACTGCAGTATATTACTTAGTTCATCAGTTCAGTTGATCTCAAGGCCAGCTCAGATCAGCTCATACCTTCCTTACCCATTCAGCTGACTCTCTCATTTAAGCTCTCCACTTGCAACATACCTATAACTGTGCTTCACCTTTTATGCTGTATCTGACTTAAGCATCTCATCTTCGTTCTTAAAACCTGCTGTGTCCTGTGAGCATGAAATAGGGAGGTGTCTCAGAACAGTGCCATGCTTCTTATATAAATCACTGCTGATGGAAAGGATAATCTTCTTTTACTGACATGTGTTTTTGCTTCTGTCAAGAAATGCAAAAAAATCCAAAAACAAAATCATCAATGTGTGAAAATCGCAGCGACCTCCCCAAACACCCTCGTGCAGAGTTGCTATGTCATCTGGTAAGATGCTACTTTGGCCAGTCATAGTCCTGGTAGAGTACTCAATGGTTATTTCCCACTGAGGTTTTTTATCTTAAACAAAGTACTTCAAACGCGCTGTTTTCACCAGCACGTCTACATATTTTCATGCTCTCTCTATATTATCATTTCTGCAATATATCTATGTTATTCTGAGCTCCAAACTCACAACATTTGGCCATGTATGTTTTCTTTAAGGTGGAATAACTTCCTAAAACACCTGAGTATTAGCAGGTTTTTCTCAAACAGCAATACGTAGTTCTCAGACTGATGTCTGCTGAGGATCTGGCTCAGCAGCGAGTGTATGAAATTAAATTACTAAAAAATAAAGAAATCTCTGTATGTCGATCTACGCATAGCTTGACAGCTGCTTTCTGTGATAATTTGCAGTGTCACGTTTGAGGTTGTTTGGATGTTTCAGCCTCATATATTAGCTAAAAGTTGCTGCCTGCTCCACTCGGTGTCTAAAGAGGAGGTCCACATATACATGGCTAACATAAATCTAATCCAAAGCCCTTTTACCTCCAGCCTTCACAGTCAAGTACCAAACGTTTGCCCTAATTCTAACTATACCTCTAAAACTCGGACTCAGAAAAAGTGTGAACGGTGCAAAAAAATAAAAATCCTTCATCACACTGTTGGTCTTAAAATGCTTCTCACAAAGATAGCTCTATTTTCTATGGTTTCCAGTCACAGATGACTTCTGTGTTTGGAGGAGGAGCTCCAACCTGCCACACTCACACACACACACACACCTTCAGCGAGTGTATCCTTGTAGCTGTTCTCAGTAACTTCATGGCTGTGACGCCTTTAGGGGACGTTCGTAAACTGTAGCCATAAAAAAATAACCCGTGTTGCACTCTCTCCAAACGGGCGCTAATTATGGCGCATGCTAGTCAGTGCAATGCTGGTATTTTTTAATTATTGTGGCCTAATTATTGTGACACAGAGGAGTAATGTTTGAGTGCAGCCTGCTTCCCCAGATGATGGTGTTTTTTATGGGATTTGTTGACAGTAAATAACATACATAATCAGTTTTACATAGATTCTCTGTACCCATGTTTCAGGAGAACCAAGAAGAGATAACAAAAACAAAAAGCTTCACCTGATAGTTTTTCTTGAAAGTAAAACGTGTTTCCACCTGCATAAAATATCATTTCAGGCAAACATTGGGTGTAAATGTTCTAAAAATGTATGCAAATCTTTCATTTTACATTTCCATGGCCAGGATGTGTTCCAGAGGACGCCAGATCTTAACTGTTCAATGCTGCAGAGTGAGGTCAAAGGTTATAGTCAGCGGCCTACAAACCTACAGCTTAGCGCCTTTTCAGCTGTTGTAAATATTTCTTTTGCAAAACTACTTTAAGAAGGCGCACATGTTACCATTTTGCATATAAAACCTGCTTTCACTGGACGGATTAAATGCAGAGAGAGAGATTTTTTTTAATCGTCCTTTTAACAATAAGCTGCTTTTAATCTGAAAGAATCAAATCAAGAGAATAACTTGCAGCTTTGCAGCACTCGCTCTGTGAAAGCTTTTGGTGTTTTGTCTGGTCTGCATAAAATATCTCGTTGCCACAAACATGACTTTACGGCTGTATTTAAAAAGCTGAACTTTTTTGTTGTTGTTGTTGTTGATTAATGTGACTTTTTTTTCTTGGAGCTCAGTTGTCTCTTGTCCCTGTGGTGTGTAAATATTGCTGGACTTTGGCAGTGTTTTCAGCACTGCGAGCTTTAAAATATGTCTGCCGGGTCACACTGGCTCTGTGGCCGAGACATTATGGTCAAGATGTAAATAATACTTCTTCATCATGGGAACTGAACTGTTTTCATAGGGGGAAAGATGTAAATTAACTGATATATATTAGACTTCTCTTTGGATGAATCGAGAAACTGTTTATATTTTTCTTTCTTTTCTTTGAAGTGTATTAATATTGGAGTCATAAAACAGAAAATGTCAGTGAAACATTTTGTACTCAAAGTGTGAGATTGAAAATTTCTCTCTGTTTAAATGTCTTGTGACTGTTTTGATACAGTAAGATTTGGCCTCTGTGGTTGTTTTTTGTCATTTTGTGTCCAATTTCTGCTGTGGTATTATCTCACAGAGAATAATCTACAAGTCTTTTTTTAAAACATTAGTTGTAGAAAGACCCAAAAGACTTAAAGTGAAATATGTGCAAAATCTAAGACTATACATTAGCTGACCTTGACCGGGGTTTCCTCCCAGAGCACACAAGAGACCTGTTTCTTCTTCCCTACATACATCCTGCCCTGTTTGTGGCTAAAAGAACACTTTTAAACTTAAAATTTAATGAATGAAACATTATGGAGTGTACGCGCTCCAGCTGACGCAGACTTGCACAATAAGAAAACACACACACAGTACAGTACAGTACCATCCACCTTCCTTTCTTTATCTCTCACCAGATTCCTGGTTGCATTCCTTGACTCTCAGTGAAAAAAAGAAGAAGCAGCCAGATAAAAATGAACGTGTTT
>NW_005187490.1:1417941-1419074 GCF_000239375.1 Pundamilia nyererei
TATGTATACCAAAGAAATCCCACCTACTAAAAATAAAAATGCGATACATGCTTTTATATAGTTTGGAGGAAGTGTTCCTTATTGTTACATCTCATAAAATATTCAAATATCCAAATAATATTCAAAATAACTGCATTCAGTAAATCATATTGAGCCTATGCAATGTTGTCATTGTAGACACGTGTGATATTTATTAAATATCAAAATTCTATGAAAAGTATTTACACCATAAAAGAATTAATCTTCGTTCTGAACAAAACTTTCACTGTTCAGTTTTTCAGATGTGGATTAAATTTTATTAAAGCTTTGCTTAGAATAAATTAAAACTGAATTGTGATGCACTTTGCTCATTTCCAATTCCAAATTGTTAATGCTGGACTCTGTGGAAGTCTCAGAGTTCAAAATACAATCCTTTGGCTTTAAGCCGAGTTTGTGGATGCTGCCTTCACAAACGATTTAAACAGTAAGTGGATGGAGCTCCAAGCTCATTGATACAGCTGCAGGTCTAAGATGATCATATTGGGAATATCTGCTCTCAGCAACGTCATACAGAGTCAAGATATATATTATACATGAAATATACAGTATATATTTTTTCCAGGCATATTTGATATATTGCACACTGCCAGGCAAAGCTTAACAGTAACTGCTGTTATTGTTATTTATTATTATTATTATTATTATTAGTAGTAGTAGTAGTGTTAATATATATATTTTTAATGAATTAATTTTTTTAGCATAGGAGAGGCCAGGGAAGCAAAGTCAGGAGCATTGAAGGTGGACTGAAACTGTTATGAAGCTTATACATAAGTTCAGTGAGGTAGATCTATGATGTCTGTCTGCTCCCAGTCTGTTCTTCACGTCACTTCCACTTGTTCACGCTGTCAACCTGCTTATGACATCACTGGTCCTGTCCAATCATCTTCTCAGGTTCGTGTCTCAGGTCACACGAAGCACTTAGTCTTAGTTCGCATCTGTCATTCTCCTTTGCAGACGCCTTCGTGCAACCCACCCACTCCCCATCACCGCCTATCATTACTCAGGCTCCATTCAAGCCTCCGTCTTTATCTCCACCACCAGTGTCCAGACTCCGGGGGATCCTGCTCTAATGCCCATCACATCTGGGGTTCTGT
>NW_005187490.1:1420070-1421949 GCF_000239375.1 Pundamilia nyererei
TGAGAAGGAGTATTAGTATCACGTTAAGAAAAAAATATTATTTAAAAAAGTCGAAAATGTGTTATAATGTGGAGATGACAGCTGTTTCAAGACAAACTGCCAGTGCTGCTGTAGTCTACCTTTTACAAATTGCTTTTTGTAGATGAGTTTGTAAAATCGTGCAGAATCGATTTAAGTTACAAGACATTTTTTCCTTACATAAACACAGTGTGTGACCAGCTGCATCTGGTCAGAAGGCAAAAAAAGTAAGAATCGTATATTAAATAGTTTCTAATAATTAGATACAGTATAAACAGTATATATGTATTCCAGCCCTGGAATATGTGATGATTTTCAGTCTGTTTTGGTTTTTGTTTTTGTCCTGTACCGCCCTCCTGTGGGTATCCGGGTGATGTGCTGGGTGGGTGTGTCAACTTTATTTTCAAAATTGACACAATTTCTTTTTCTTAATGTGGTCCTAATACTCCATCGTAGTCCTAGGAGTGTATACAGTGTGATTCATGTTTATTTGGGTTCATAGTTAGCGCTCATAAATGGCTGTTTCAGCTCTGTTCTCTTCTTCTGCTCTTTCTCTTTCAGGCCACTGGAAGCTTTTTCTAACAAGCAGGTTTCTCAGGTTGCTTGTGGGAGTCAGCACTCAGTTGCACTGACCAAAGGTACAGTCGAATTTTGCAAGCGCTAAAGATTTTTAGTTCAATTCAGTTTTATTTATATAGCACCATATCACAACAACAGTCACGTCAAGGCACTTTATGTTTGACGGTAAAGGCGTTACAATAATAGAGAGGAATCCCAACAGTCAAAGAACCCCTCTGAGGAAGCACTTGGTGATGGTGGGAAGGAAAAACTCCCTTCTAACAGGAAAAAACCTCCAGCAGAACCAGGGTCAGGGAGCAGCAGCCATCTCATCTTAGGTTTTTATTTAAACAAGCTAAAATAATTAAGAGACCCTGAATCAGTCCAGCCAACTTGCACTTCATAATTGTACGGACCCTAAGGTTGTAATTTAACAACATCTGTCATGTAGTTCATGTTATTTGTCTTTGTATACATGTCTATATAGATATACATTCCTCCACATATTTTAAATTGTATAATTATAATACACATGCATGGTACAATTGTAAACAACCAAATAAAGGTATCGATCTATCTAATGAGTAATTAGAGTATTTTAGAAGTAGGAACAAACAATATTTTGCCACTGTGTGTTTAGATACTGTGGGCAGGTTAAAGCAGTTTATTGGTGCACTCAAAATAAGATCTAATCATTTAAAGCCTAGAAGGACGGGTGAATTTTAAACTTCAGTCTCACTTTCTCCATCAGGTACACATTATCTTTTGTGCATACAAGCATTTATATATGAAATCTGAATTGGAAATTTTATTTCCATTTGGTCATGACATTAAACATAAACTCTGAGTAAAAGCTGAAGATAGCAGGAGTGAGAGTGTTTCACAGAGACAAGCTGATTCTCCCACAGATGGTCAGCTGTATACGTGGGGTCAGGACTGCAGGGGCCAGCTGGGTCTGGGTACGAGAAAGTCTGTCTGCAGATCACCTCAACATGTGCCATCACTGTCAGCGATCCCCCTGATCCAGGTCGCTGCAGGAGGAGACCAGAGTTTCGCCCTCTCTGTCTCTGGAGGTGTTTTCAGCTGGGGGAGAAATGACTGTGGACAGCTCGGGCTGGGAGACACAAAAGGTACTGTGGCTTTACAATAAATGTCCTACCTTTATTGTATGTTAATGAACATTATAATCTGGTAACATAATAACACTGACAATCCTTTTCCTTATAGACAGACACACACCAGCTCCTGTTCAGTGTTTGAATATGAAGAAAGCTCAGCGCATTTCCTGTGGACAGGACCACAC
>NW_005187490.1:1423105-1437856 GCF_000239375.1 Pundamilia nyererei
AGAAGTGACGTGTTTACTTATCATTTAAGGCACCAATGGGCCCAAAATCAGAAACATCTTCGCAGGAGAAAACTGTTCATTTGCAACATGCTGGTCTGATGAGGTACTGACACTAACACATTAGGTACAGACTGTGATGGGAGGAGGTGCGAATATGTGTGAATATGTAAACAGTCACTGCTTTCCTTCACAGGACATTGACGAGGGTTCAAACACAGACTGTGGCTTTGCATCACAACACTGTCTTGATAACATGGTTGGCAAATGGATCTCTGAATGTGATTTAAAGTCATGGAAAAAGATTAAACAGTAAGTATGATGCACTGGCAGTCACAGCTTGTTGGTTTGCCTGGTGTTGTATGGTTTCTGTCATTCAAATTATTTGTTTGAAAACATTTTTTTCTGCAATCGGATGAAAACATTAAATCTTCACAGGGAAATCTACGGGGCGTTTTCCTCTGCATCCTGTCTGAATAAAAGTTTCCTTCAACAAAGGTAAATACACAGTTTCTGTGCACAACATTCTTTTTCTCATTTCAAAGGTGAGAGATCTGGTGTTTCAGGATTGAAAGAACTGAAATATTGTTTTAGCTGGTAAATGTTTGCTTATGGATAAGTGCCATACTTATATGTGGACTTTGTTCATTGTCTTCTTAGCGGTGATAAACATTATCAAACTTCACTGAAGTACCACGGCTTGAACCTAAAACATGCACGGCTTGCTTTCAAGAACCTGTTAACAAAGGACAATGTTTGGGCAGAGGTATGTTGCTAGAATACATGCAATCTGTAGCAAAAGGTCTTCTTCTTTGCTTGTTATTTTATAAATATCCTACTAATAATTTGAGGAATCAGCATCTCTCCATAATGTATGAATTCCCCATTCTACTGCCTAATGTAATACACATGTAACAGTGCCTGGACCTAACTGCTGCTGATCGATTCTTGCAATCCTTGCCAAACTAACAGATCGAGGCTGCTGTGCTACGCCTGCTTCCTTCCCTCGACCAGAAACCAGTTGGAGTTGAGGGGTTGAGAATCTACCTTCTTCTCAATGAGCTTCTGCATGCAGTGCTGGAACACACACGGCAACAGAGCATAAAGCTCGCTGAGGCGGTAGCTGGTGCAGTAACAAGGTTGTCGAATGAAAGTCTTAAGATCATAGGTACTGTCACAGCTGTCTACTGTACATGATATCACAATACTCTTTTTAATCTGGAAGGTGAGAAAGTGCTCAAAGTTTCATGGCATGTAGTTTTTTATCGGTTCTCTGTTTTTCTTCAGGTGACTGGTGGTCCTCGCTGTCACCCTCCACCATGGTGCGATACGTTAAGGTGTGGAAGCAGGCCCTATCAGAGATCCTGTCCTTTAAACCTGTACCTCGCAACTCTGGAGTCAGAAATCTGCTGCTAGTCCTCCAATATATGTACAATGTTAGTATAAATATCCTAAAACAGTCATTTCACTCATTCCTAAAGTGAAATCCAACCCTTTCTCTGCCTTTTAAATGATGATAAATAGATAATGAGATGTTCTGTTGTTAGGCAAACAGAAGGGTTGCAGAAACTCGAAGGATACCAGAAAGCGATTTTTGTGTGTCAGCTGATGAAGATTTCCTTTTGGAGGATTTGCAACATTGGCTTTTACAGTCACAACGAAAGGTAAAATGTTCTGGTCTAAAGTAGTGTGTCTGTGTGTAATCTACTGTGTCATACTTTGTTATTCCATTCTTCTCATCTTTGGTTCGGTCACTTTTTAGTCAATACCCAGTGTTCAAATAAACAACATGAAGAAATGTATGTTTTATTTATGTGCAATCAAACCTTAAAGACCTCTATGGGTTTTTCCCCTTTCAGTATTCACATGCTGAGCCTCTCATCCTGTGCAAGTTCCCTATTGTGATGGATCTGCAATCAAAGAAAACAGTGTTTGACATGAATGCTTACCATGCCAAGGTAAAAAAACCTTCCAAAAACATGTAACATAGATTATTTCTTTCTCTTTGAGAAAGAGTAAAAGTGACATCATTCACTTTATTTCAGATTACAGAGGCGATGAAAGTCTGTCTGAACTTTTGGAGGACATTCGGTCGCTCTCCCTCAGTTTTGGAAGACTTTGTCTTTGTAGTGAAGCTGAGGCGAGCATCAGTTTTGGAGGACACCATGAAAAAAATGGCTGATACGAATCACAGAGACTACAAGAGGCCACTCGTGGTAAAGTATTTTAGAGTTCTGCTGCTTACTTTTGTTACGCAAGGCCCAAAATGGCCTCCGTACAAGAAAGTAGTAGCTCTAATATTGACCAGTAACGAACCACCACACGCACACTGTAATGGGTTACACAAGATTTATTTGTTCTTTCTCCGGGTAAAACTACTGGCTGAAGACACAACTCTGGCCAGGAATCCAAGGCCCAAAGCCACCGCGGTCAGGGTTGTTAGCCTGGTTACAAACAGGGGAAAGGTGGTCACTTGGAAGAACAAGCAGCCAAAACGTATCAATCCTGTATCTTCCTCAAAGAGGCTTGCCACCCACCTTTTCAGGCCTGACTTCGTTCGAGGCTGGGTCTCCACATCACATCCGGGGAGCTGGAACTTCCCCAAAACTGGTCCAGTTTCCTCGTCAGGGGCACAGAGAGTCTCCAGTCCAGTGTTTGTTTTCCTGCCTTCCAGCACATCCACTCACATCCCAATAAGAATGAGTCCTCCCTCCAACATCCTCAGTTTATTTTAAAAGCAAAACCAGGCCAGGTTAAAAATCTTTTCCGTTAAAATGTGCACACTTCATCCTGGATCTTCGAGGCTTCCCTGCTACACCAGTGTCCTACTAAAAAAAAAAAAAAACAACGACCACACCTACTTCCTGTTTCCTCTCCCCTTTATAGAGAAGGGCTCCAATCCTCCCCAATCAGCTGCTCCCTGTATTCAACTCCAAATAGCTGGCAGCTGGACTAGAGTAGAATCTCCACTCCCACATGGGTGTGGCCCACACCTCACATCAAACACAAAAAAACACCAAAGCATGCAATTAATACAAAACAAAATCTAAAGTAATGCCAACCCAAAAGCTTAGTGGGGGATTCTCTCCATCCTTTTCCACCATGCTATACTCTGTAACACTTTCAAATGCCTAAACAACCTTGCCCCTGACTATCTCACCGACATCCTCAGTCTCTGTACTCCCAGCCGTTCTTTACGATCATCTGGCCCAGCCCAGGCACCATCTGAAGACTAGGGGTGATCGTGCTTTTGCCTCTGTAGCACCAAACCTCTGGAATAGTCTTCCTTCTACCATTCGTGCCTCTGAATCCATTCAATCCTTTAGAGACGCTTGAAAACTGACCTATTCAACCTGGCTTTTCCGACTCGCTAATTCTCACCACTCATTAATTGCTGTATTGCTGCTCATTTCTCTGGATAATCATGTTTTCTCCCTATCTCTACTTACTAATGCTTTTGCTTGTTTCTCTATTTTCTCTATTTTACCTTTTTTAATGACTTACTGTTCAGTGTAATCATTTACCGTTATTCCTTACTGTGAAGCACTTTGGTGTACCCCCTTGTTTTAAACGTGCCATATAAATAAAATTGTATCGTACTGTAAACATAGCAAGGCACAAATTATATTAAAAACTCGTGCATTCATGCAGTTTTGATCTAAACTTTTTTTGCCCCTGTGTCTTGAAGGTTTTCTTTGATGGAAATCGTGTGATCGATGCGGTCTACAAGAAAGACTTTTTTTATGAAGTCTTTCATGACTTGGTCTCAGCTGAATCTGGGATGTTCATGTTCAATGACTCTGAAACACTGGCATGGTTCTCCTCAAAAGTAAGCCTTCCTATTGATTGGAAATAACATTGGACACAGAATTTTCTCATTCTTTTAACTGATTCCTTATAACACCATATAACTAACCAAAGTTAGTTGACACCAGGCAACTCAGGAAGACCAGCGTTTCTTCCTGTTCGGAGTTCTGTGTGGACTGGCCTTGTACAACCAGTGCATCATCCACTTACCCTTCCCACTGGTGCTGTTCAAGAAGCTGCTCGGTGTAAGGCCTTCACTGGAGGATTTGATAGAATTCAACCCAAGTGTTGGAGAGTAAGGCAGAAAATTTAATAACAGTTATATTTACTTCACACAAATTTGTAGTTTTAGGTGTTGATTGGTTATACAAATGATCCTAAACTATATTATGTTTACAGGAGTCTGCAGTACATTCTGGAGGACTACCAAGATGATGACTTGGAAAACCTGGACATGTATTTTTCGGTAGGGGTTTTCCACACAACTTAAATCAAAACAGTTTTCAAAATGGTCTTTGGATACGCAATCCTTAAAGCAGTAAAATCTTTTTTTTTCAACAGATCAACTGGGATGGGAAAGATATCGACCTTGATCCAGAAAATTCGGAAAAATTGGTGACAAGTCAAAATAAGTGAGGACAATTAAAGTTTTTTTTATAACATGTTTTTGAAAAGCAAACTATGAATTATCCTGCCAGAGAGAAGCTACACATAACAAAAAGTCATAACATAAAATAAAATTTATATTTAGTAAATAATTTCTTTGTTGTAACAGCACTTCTTGGAAAGAATTGGCATGTTTTTTTCCACTAAAATTGGGTCATTTTTGTGCACATTTGTGCGTGGCGCCCATTTAAACATGCCAGATCTTTTCTGCCAAAGCCAAACAGCCTATTCTGCTATTGACTCTTGTTTTTAGGCTTCTGGTACTTGCAGTGCTGACAATCAGATGCTTATTATGCACCTGATTGTGCCAATCAAGGCACATTGATGGAGTGAGCCCTAGCACCACCTCCAAATTTGAAGGCCAAAACAGGGGATATCAGAGACAGGTGAACCAAGAAGACACCACCACAAAATTTTACTGTATGATCACAGGGTCAAAGTGCGGATAAAACTAGGTTTTGGTGGAAACAGTGTGATGTGTTGGGTGTATGCCAGCAAATGATCCAATCAATCCAACAAATAACACCAGACAAGAGCCAATAGCAGAATAAGCTGTTTGGCATTAGCAGAGATGATCTGGAAAGTTTGTCATGGATGAAAGTCACATGCTCAACTCTGCTGCTCAACCCACAAATGCATTTTCCTTGCAAATGTGAGACAATTTGAGGGTGAATAATCAGGCTTTCCAATAGTCTAAGTTTATTTGCCAAGAAGCATAGTTACAACAAGGACATAATCAACCAACCAATTACCTTATTTTTACTACTAAGGTTAGAAAAGGTAACAAGGTCCAGTGCGATACACCACGCTTAGTTTGCCTGTTTATAGGCAAATAATTTAAGCAATTAATGGGAAATGACCATGGCAGAGATATAAAGCGACCACTCTTTAAACAAAAAGGAACAGAACAGTTCATGATTTGACCAAAGTGTGGATGTGTTTCTTTTAATCACTACTTTTATCTGCCAAACAGGAAGGAGTTTGTGGATGCCTACGTGAATCATGCCTTCAACACATCAGTGGAGAATGTGTTTCAGGAGTTCAAGAGAGGCTTCTTCCTGGTGTGTGAGCAGGATTTGGTGAAACTCTTCAGGCCAAAGGAGCTGCAAGAAGTGATGGTGGGCAAAGACTTCAGTGACTGGGAAAAGCTGAAACAGGTAAATCGTTAGTGACACAAAGATGTAATTTGTCTGCAATTTTTTTTTATCCCATTATTGTGCATGCTTTGATTACAGTTTGAATGAATTATTTTCAATATATCTAACAGTCTCTTTCACTATGATTAGAACACACATTATGAAGGTGAATACAGCGCAGGCCATCCCACCATACAGATGTTTTGGGAGGTTTTTGATGAACTGACTGAGAACCAGAAGAAAGCTTTCCTTTGTAAGTATTTGATTTGATCATAAAAGCTAGTTAAATTTTAACATGTAAATGGAAGTTACGTTACTAATCTGCTTTATTAGCAGGAATTTACCATTGTAAATTTGCAACATTGCTTCATCACAGTGACTACTAAAGTTTTGATCACTCAGGAATGTTTTGACATTTGCTAATCGATGCAGTGAACATGTGGTAGGAAACATCAGTTGCACAGCAGCTGAGGTTGTGGATAAAGCACCCCAACATACAGAAAAGTAAACAAAAACTCACGACATTCATCGATTTCTGCTTTTTTCCTCTTCTAGGGTTTGTGACAGGATTTGACCGGGTGCCTATTCTCGGTATGGACAAAATCAAGATGCAAGTCAAAGTTAAAGAAGTCGAGGACCTCTCCTATGACCAGTACTATCCTGAGACACACACGTGCTTCTCGACCTTGGAGCTGCCATTATACTCAGCTAAGGAGATCATGCAAACCAAACTCACAGAGGCCCTGAGCAACAATAAGAGGATCCATAAGTGATCAGTATTATAAGACAGTTTTTTACTGTATTGAACAGTAAAAAGTAATTATTGATCAAGTCTAGCGTTTGCAGTTACTGAAACATACTTACTGTTACTGTCATGATCCTGCGTCTTCTACCCAGCGTTTTGGACTTTTGGTTTGGATTTATTTAATAGTCTGAGGTTGAGATCTTTGCCCTGACTCCCTCTTGGGTGTGTATATATTGTTTGTGTCTCCCTCTGTGCAGCGTCATGATCTCATCCATTCTCGGGCTGTGTGTTCTGCCTGTTAGTTTAGTTTCTGGAACATAAAAAATTTATGATGATAACTTGGCATCTATGCTTGTGAGTATATTTTTTTTTAAGTGTAAATAGGTAATATTAGATTATAAAATTTGGAGAAAGTCTGTCAGTATTTCATAGTTTTTTCCCTAAATGTTACAGCTCAGAAAATACACAAAATAACTGCACTCTCTAAATCATAATCAGCCACACTTATACAATGTTGCCAGTGTTGCCAATGTTAACATATGTAAGTAAAATTTTATGAAAAACTTTGCATTATGTAAAAAAGAATGTTAGTTTTCAACATAAACTACACTGCTCTGTTTTCCAGATGTGGATTTACTATTAAAGTTTTACTTGGAGTTACCTGAAAAGTGACCCACTTTGCTCATTTCCTTCTCAATATTGTTATTCTTGCTTCAGAATAATCCAACCCCTTCCCTTTAAACCAGGATCGCTCTGTTTGGCTGCTTCCACAAACAAAAGATTTGAATAATAGGTGGGTGGAGTCTCCATCCTCAGCCACAGCTGTGTGCCAAAGTGTCATGTTTCGGCTGTGTGCAGGCAAGAGAAGGACCCAAACGCAAAACTCACAGACACAAAAGTGAACTCAAAACACTGCTTTATTGCAGGTTCGGGAAGGAAACAAAGAACAAACTAAACTGGGGAAAACTACAACTAACTCATACGTGAAAACACATGGCAACTCATACAGCTATGAGCGAGACCACAACACTGACAAAGAGAAACACAGGGCTTAAATACACAGAGGGATAACGAGGGAATGAGACACAGAAGGAGAGCACAGCTGGGAGTAATCAGGCTGGACGAGACAAAGGAAGCAAAACTAGAATCACTCACATGAGACATGGACCTTCAAAGTAAAACAGGAAACACACTGACTGAACTCTAGACATGCAAACTTAACAGCAACTGAGAAGACAGAACATAGGGACCTGAAACATGGGACAGAAAGGCACAGTAGACACAACGTGGACATAACAACGCCACAGGGAAAGAGTAAAACAAAACACAGAACCTCTTAGAAAATAAAATAGGAAACATAATGAAACGCAGACATGACTACATGAACTTGACAACATAACAGACATGAAACACATGAAGGGCAAGGGAGACTTAACAGGGGTTGGAAGACACAAGGGGAATCTAATAACAAAGAACTAGAAAAATTCATGAGCTTAATCATATAAACATCCAAATAAACTAAACTCAAAACACTGGGTCATAAGACCCGGGATCGTGACACCAAGCTGATAATATTTGGAATACCTGGTCTCACTGACATCATACAGAGCCAAGAGTTTAAAGAAACAGTCTGGAACAAAGTACTTACAACCTTTTAGCTCACAGCGATTACTTGTACATATAATGACACCATTGTCTGAATCTTAGGTCATGTTCAATATGAGCATCCATCATTGTGTATGACAGAAAATAAGGAAAAGCACAAATGATATCTTGCACACCTGGTATACTTAACAGTTAACAGCCTCACACATTTTCTTGTTATTTAGGGTAAAAGCCACACCTCCTTCAGAAAACACCAAATGCAGAGTAACTTCGTGACTCATGCGAATGACTTGCTCAGTATAGGTAAATATGTTGCTGTCATGCAAAATCTGCACACGTCAACTCCAGTTTCGTTTTTGGTTTTCCAGCTAAGGTAATAAACCACGTGCCAGTGACTCACTAGGTGTGGTGTTTTTATTGTTTGTAAGTTTTGTTTTCTCACAGCTGACTTTGCTCAATAAACCAGTCAGGTTTCGTTTCATACTTCCACCCGAGTCATAAAAAGCAGCTGCTTGTACTGCACAGTCATTTTAGCATCATGTTTTCATGGGGAGAGGACTGGCAGCAGGGCTTTCGCTTGAAAAGATCCTCAAATATTTCACCTGCTGATGGAGTATGCTCTCTAAACCTCAGCTTTCAAGTCACAGATCTTTCAGCAGGTCACAGACTGCTTGCCTTCATTAAAAGAAATGGGGATGCTTACATCATTCACACAGTTGAGAGCCAAGATGAGGGAAGAGTGAGAGGGAAACAGAGTGAGTATCAGCTTTATGTCTCTGTCTCAATTTCATTTCTCTGCCTGTGTTGATCCACTATGACCTGCTCTGTGCGTGGCTTGTAAATCTGCAGAGATTGTGAAATGCGAAGAGAAGATTGAGGCTGTGAGTTGTGGTGAAGATGTGGTGAGGATTCTGTCTGAAAGCGGCATCGTTTTTTGTGTGGATCAAACTCGCCCTCCTTTCAGTCCCAGGTGAGGTCAAAGATTTGCAGCTTCAGTTTTTAAGGGATCGTCCTTCAATTTCCAGTTGAATTCACAATAACCTGCCGTTGTAATCACAGAAGAGTTTGATCACTTCTTGCATGTGTTCTGTCAGCACACCAGAAGCACTGCGCAACAAACAGGTGTCTCAGGTGACTTGTGGGAGCCAGCATACAGTCGTTTTGACAAAAGGTAGCGTGAAGTATGTAGTAAGCAATAAAAGGCTTGTGAACCTGAATGAAAACGAATCCTTTTCACAGGTTTAGTGGATTTAGGAGTTTAAGATGATAGAAAAGTATTATGTTGATTTTCCTCACAGATGGTCAGTTGTATACTTGGGGCCAGGACTCCAGGGGGCAGCTGGGTCTGGGCACAAACGAGCAATACGTGAATTCACCCCAGCATGTCAGATCTTTGTCAGCGATCCCAGTGGTCCAGGTCGCTGCAGGTGGAGAGCAGAGCTTCGCCCTCTCTGTCTCTGGAGGAGTGTTTAGCTGGGGCAGAAATGACTGTGGACAGCTTGGACTGGGTGACACACAAGGTACTACAATGAAAGTTTAAATCTCTCACTCTCAGCATCTGTCAATATCTGTAAATATCGCACTGAAGTGTGGTTCCCAGAAGGAATCTGATGTATATGTACTCAAGGTGCAGGTATCAAAATATACATGCAATATTCAGTATTTTGTTTTTCTCATAGACAGACATACACCGACTCCGGTTCATTACCTAAACATGAAGAAAACTGTTTCCATTTCCTGTGGGAAGGACCACACTGCTGCTCTGACAAAGGTGAGTCAACAACAGTTAACAGGCTCACATACAATTGTACCACCAGAACAAGCAGCGAAACAATTAAATGCTGACTATGATTTAAATGAGCTGTGATTAAAACATTGGTAGATGTCAGAAGATGTATTTTGTTGTGTGAAGTGTTGAACTCAGTATTTCAGTTGTGGTCTTTGTCGTTGTTTCCATGTTTATTTCCATAATCTTTGTTTTTTGTTTTCTTTGCGCATCTTTCAAATTACTTTACGCTTTAATTTGAAGATTGCTTTACAGGAGGAAATAATAGATGAATGCATGATATTTGATATACACTCAATCTGTGTTCTTTTTTATTTTTTTGTTTAAAGTTGACTACAGTTATTTATATTGAGGTTTATTTTATTTGTCTGTTTTTTAATTTGAAAGAAATTCCAGTAATTTTATACTATCATTGTTCATTTTGCATTAATTATGAAAGCGCCTTTTTGTTTCTTATTCTTTGGCTTCTAATTGCTTTTCCACAAACTCCTGAGATAACTATATGTACATGGCAAAAATTAATATGAACTGTTGTCTGGTTCTCAGGACGGTGCAGTGTTTACATTTGGCTCTGGTCAATATGGACAGCTTGGCCACAACTCGTTACAAAATGAACAGCGTCCTCGGCTTGTTGCAGAGCTCTGGGGGGCAAAGGTCACAAAGGTTGCATGTGGGAGGTAACATTTAATTATTATTATATCATAAATAATTGAAAAAGAAAAGCGTTTACTGCTGAGCAAACAGGAAACTTCAACTTCTGTCTTATATCTTCAGAGTGATCATACTGAGGTCCACCAACAACACAGATGTTTAAAACCTTTGAAAAAGCATGTTTTACATTGTGGACTTTCCTTTTCATGCACTCTTTTCTCAATCAGCTACCACACACTGGTACTGACAGGATCCAAGAAGGTGTACTCGTTTGGGTGTAATGAACAAGGGCAGCTGGGACGTGGAGAAGAGACTCAGGCATCAGTGCCACTACCTGTGCAACTGCCACATGGTAAATACATTTATCTGAACAGAAGAGTCGATTCAATTTACAATTTCACAAAAATAACAATAACAATTAAATAATTTTATTGTTAGAGTAATAATTAAGGTGTGTCACATCCAACTGTATAGATAGAGGTTATAAACCTGACAAAGACACACACATATATTCACTATGCAACAATAAAAAGTGCTACTCAGAGGTACTGAGTCTTCTGAAACCAGTGAGGAGCTGCACTGTTGGGCTTTGCACTTGCTGCAGGTGTAACACAGATGAGCCAATAGCCCAATAGATAATTGGGTAAAGCTTTAGTTTAAAATAATTAGTAATTCTGACTATAAGGGCATGAATATAATCATAGACAAAATGTTTGGCCACGCATCAAATACTGGAAAACTTAAAATAATCTAAAAATAAATGTCATGAACTCACGGCAGGTTTTAGGTTTTCTGCTGTATGTTTTTAAAGTGCTGATGAAAAAATAATTTAAGCAAATAAAACTGGACCTGAATTTGATCCAAATAACCAAGTTAACCACAAAAAGGTTTATTGCCTAAATGTCACAAATTAAGCCCACTGTAAGAGCAAGTCGCTATATCTTATCTTTCTTTCTGGAACTGAAAAACCATCCCATACAGTACAGTTGACTCTTAGGTAGATAATTTCTCATCTGTTTTTATTCTAGACATTTCTAACATCTATGCAGGAGGAAACACTTCATTTGCAACATGTACGCCTAATGAGGTACCAGCACAAATGCATACAGTGCAGTAAGGATACCTGTGGGAGGATGTAAACATGGCTTTACCAGTTATATCTACTTGTGAGGTCATGTGTCTAAACCAAACATGAACCTTTGCTTCTTTCACAGGGCGCTGATAACGAGTCAGGCAGTGGCACAAAGAACAAGGTGACAGAACACTCTATTGATAACATGATTGACAAATGGGTCTCTGCATATAATCCAAAGCTGTGGAAGAATCTAAAAGAGTAAGTCTAACACAAAAGCAGCTGTTATTGTTGTTGTTTGTAACTGGTTTGCTGCACAGCATGTACACTGTAGTCTTAGTGTTACTGACTAACCTCATGAACTCTTCGCAGGGAAATTCACAGGATGCTCACATCTCCATCCTGTTTGAATCAAAGCTTTCTTGACAGGAGGTAAGAACACCATTTATGAGCATGACCATGACTTCTTTATATCTGTTGAATTTAACATTTGAAGATACACATTTGTCATTTTCTTCATGTCAGCAAAGATAAACATTTCCAAACTTCACCAACGTACTCCGGTTTGGACTTGTCACTTGCACGGCGAAGTTTTGAGAAGCTTGTGATGCAAGATGTTGTTTTTGCAGAGGTATTGAACTGGAATGTGACTAACACACGTTTGTAACCTGATGAGTAATTAAATTATAATTATAATTATAATAATTAATTAATAACAAGTTGCATCAGCAGGCTGAGACTGCTGTTCTGCAGCTGCTTCCATCTGTTGATATGAACCCTGTGGGAGTGGAAGGATTGAGGATCTTCCTGCTTCTCAATGAACTTCTGCATGCATGCATACAGAAATGCAGATGGCAAAAGCTTGCTGATGCAGTCGCTGCTACCATGCAACGACTCCCCAATGAAAGCGTCCAAATTTTAGGTACGGTGACACCTACTATTTTGCTTACTGGCTGTCCCGACTTTAGTGCAGTTCTCACATCAACATCATTCTATCCAACTCCAACAGTTCTCAAAGCAGTTAATGCATTTCTCATAACACAATCTCACCTATGCAAAAAACACTAAACTAACAACTAATTTAACAAATCTGAGGAATTAGTCCAAAACCTTGCTGAAGCTTTGCGATTCAGAGCTTATAATTATGTCACAACTCAATTATTATTTAATGTAATTTAATTGTTTTTAAAGCAATTTTAAAGTCTGTTGTTCAGGCATATATTTAGGCAGACTTTAACAACTTTAAAATCTTCAGCACGTCTATTAAAAGTGTATTTATTAGATTAGTATATACTGTTTAAATGCATCAATGTATTAAATGATAGCATTTTATTCTAACCAACACTCTAGACTTCTTAATCCATGATATCAGCCAGTGAAGAGCTGACTGTAACTTTGTCATCCTCAGGGGAATGGTGGTCCTCACTGTCACCCTCCGACATGATCAGATATGTTCAGGTGTGGAAGACGGCCCTCTCGTGGATCCCAATCTTTAAGTCTGCTTCTTGCGACGCTCAAGCCAGAAACGTACTGCTAATCCTCCAGCATATGTACTATGTCAGTATCAGAAATGATCAAAATTTTATTAAATGTATTACTGCTCAGCTTTTCAACAAAAAAAAAGTTGGATTTTCACACAGCCAGTATAACAAATACTACCACTTCTTGTTTTAAGACCAATGAGATAAACAAGAAAATCCCAGAAACAACTTTTTGCCTCGAGCTTAGCCAGATGTTTCTAGAGGAGGATCTCAAACGTTGGCGAACAAAGTCAAAACTCAAGGTGAGGTCAGCTGACAACAAGTACGTTGAACCTGCTAAGATGGCAGTCAACCCACCAAATGACTCATTCATGTTAACACACTGTTAAGCTCACTAACTGTTTATGTGGGTTGTTTCTTTGTTTTTCCAGAATGCAGATGATCTGCCTGTGATTCTGTGCAAGTACCCGTTTGTGATGGATCTGAAATCAAAGAAACTGGTTTTTGACATGAATTTTGCCTTCACTCAGGTAACTTCACCACCCTGTTACAGGAAAACAATAGCAGAATTTGTAATTTTCCAGTCTGCATTAGTTTGTATTAGTGATCGCACTTTAAAGCTACACTATTCAGCAGTTTTATATAACAGACAGAACAACCATCTATAAAAAACAAAGGAGTCACAACAGAAAATAAACTAACAGAATACAATCATAAATCAGCAGCTGCCCTCAGTGCTGCAGAAGATTCCAACATTTTGTTGTTTTATTTGTTTTAGTTCTCTTAGCACTCTTTTGACTCACAGTTCAGGCAGGCGTCAGTTTCAGAACCTCAGAACAGAAGCAAGAGCCAGTCTAGCTCACGTGGTTCACTAGCTGCCTTATATACATCACAATTGGAATTTAAATAGAGAATTTATTTTAAAATCATGATACTTTGTTTTGTCTTGCAGAATGAACAGGAGGCGCCTCCACAGATGGTTTTTGTTTTTCCTTACGGATGGATTTCCCAGTCAAAACCCAAATTTTTTAAACTGCAGCTGCAGCGCGCATCACTTTTCAAAAGCACCTTCAGAGAGCTGGCAGCTGCTGCTCACAGCGACTTCAAGAAGCCACTTGTGGTGAATATTTGATTGATTTTCACCTGATGATTAATGCATAGCCATTCTTCTGCAACTGTTCTTTCCAGAAGCATCTCTAATATTTATATTTCTCAGGTCCATTTTGATGAGGATCCAAACAGCACAGATGTCTACAAACGAGACCTTTTTCACCACCTGTTTCTTAAAATGGTGTCAGAAGAATCTGGGATGTTCATGCTCAATGACTCCAAAACTCTGGCATGGTTTCCCTCCAATGTAAGACTTTAAAACTGAACCCACCAACTGTATAAAATTGGTTAAAAGATTCAAATTTAAACAATAAGCAATAATGAACCAAAAATAAACCAAAGTGAACTTTTATTAATGCAGGCAACAGAGGAGAGCAAGAGAAACTTCTTCCTGTTTGGACTACTGTGTGGCTTGGCCTTGTACAACCAGTGTATCATACACTTACCATTCCCACTGGTTCTGTTCAAGAAGCTACTCAGTTTAGAGCCGACACTGGAGGATATGAAGGAGTTCAGCCCGACTGTTGGACTGTAAGTGTCCATTTCATTTCAGTAACACATGCTGCTGCTGGTCCCACAGCCTGGCCCCGGACAAGCAGAAGAAAATGTATGGATGGATGTATTTTAAGTTGTGGTGTGTCAAAAGTTACAGTAACTTGTGACTGCTGTAAAATGTACATAGTTGAACTTCTTTT
>NW_005187490.1:1438613-1440704 GCF_000239375.1 Pundamilia nyererei
TATGTACAGTGCTGTGTAAAAGTATTTGCCTGCTTCATAGTCAAAGTTAAATCTTTGACATGATCTAAAACAGACATGACAAAGGACCGTGGGAAGATCCAGACAATTTCTACACAAGGTATTTAGAAAAGGGGAAAACAGCTCATAGACACAGCAGGAAGAGACAAGGGAATCTAAACTAGACACAGTGCAAACAAGGCAAAGGACTAACAAAAATGAAAAAAGTCATAAAGCGAGTAACTAAACACAGGGGAAGCACGATAAATAAAAAGAAAGCTAGAATACAACAAACTTTAACTGGAAACAGAACCCAGATAAGCAAATAAAGAAGGTGTAAAACTAGAAACACTAAACTAAGAGGAAAACTAAGGCTCTCAAAATCAAACAGATAAACACTGAGGAATCACAACTAACTTGACACAAAGGGATACAAGACAAACAAATAGACCAGCTCAGACACAGGAACATGAGGGACACAAGAAATACAATATATAATGAAGAGAACTAGATGTGAAACCAAAACGCAGGGTTGTGAATGCAAAGAAACAAATCACAAAATGCTGTAAAAAGACAAAACTCTGGGTCCAGATACCAAGACCCTAGCAGCCAGTTAGTGCATAAACACTTAATCAGAGTTCTTGCTGCCAAGGGATTCGTGGGCAGTCACATAGGGGTCAGGTAGGTCTGAATAATTTTTTCCCTCAAAAATGAAATCATCATTTAAAAACTGTGTATTTACTAGTTTACATAAAAGTGAGACAAACATGAAAAAAGACTGCCTTACAAAGACTGTACGAAAATGATGAGCAGCTCCATCTTCTTGATACATTCTGAAAATCTTTTGGATGTTGATTAGCAGTGTCACAAAACACTCATATTGATTACCAACTAACCAGATTGAATTTATTTAAACTCATCTTGTAAACAGTTTTACGTTTCTGCTTACAGTCTGTTCTATTCTGTTCTGTACTGTAACCATTCTAGTCTATTTGAATGAAGTGGCTAGGTCAGAAGAAACCCTATGTACTTATTGTAACAAGATTTGTTACACTAAGTTTGTAATAAGATTTTCCTTCCACTGCTATTCTTCAGGGTTCCTGACTGGTTACAGGAGAGCTCCAATTCTTGGCATGGACCAGGTCAAGATGAAGGTTCAGGTTAAGCAAATTCAGAGCGGCACCTGTGATCAGCACTTCCCTGAAGCCCTGACATGTCACTCTATTCTGTATCTGCCTTTTTACTCAACTAAGGAGATCCTGCGAGACAGACTGACAGAGGCCCTGCTAGCAGATACTGAATTCACACTGTGATGGTGGATCGTATGCAGCTCTAAAGGAGCGTGCACTGTGTCTGTGCTGAGGAGGAGGGATGAGATTTATTTTTACTCTTGGAACTTTTTTTTCCTGTGGTACCTCAGGATAATTAACACTGTGTATTACAATAATATTACACTATAGAAAATGCACAACTTGACTTTGTAAGATTTCTTTTTAAAAAAATTCAACATTCCTACATAAGATGGCTGTGTAACAGCATCAGTATCATAAGGCACTTTAGAATTATCTAACGTTTCTTAATATGTCATAATTTATCCAATAATTTAAATTATTCCAATGAATCAAATCTAATTTTTATGCTCAGACAAAGATGAACAGAATAATTTATTACTTGTTATAAACATCTGACTATGTGTAATACAATCTAAAGTATCACTTCTGTATTATTTATCACTTTATTCTTTGTGTGTTATTTAATCCTAGTGGGGTTGGATTATTACCAGTTATAAATATTTAACAAATGTAACATTGGTTATGTGTTTGAACAATAAAAATGTGTATTTTACACTAAAGATTGCTTACCTGGTGTCAATAAATCACTGAACACTGCAGTCTGAGGTTTCCTTCACACGATTATGATTTCTACTTTAAATAAAGTGCAGATTTTATTTGATAATATTAGTATCTCAGGCCGTTGCCCACGCTATCACTCCAAAACCCTGGCATGGTTTCCCTCCAATGTAAGACTTTAAAACTGAACCCACCAACTGTATAAAATTGGTTAAAAGATTCAAATTTAAACAATAAGCAATAA
>NW_005187490.1:1461911-1463638 GCF_000239375.1 Pundamilia nyererei
AAAAATGAGTCAGCAAAATATTCCTGACTTGTCTGGAGACAGCCGAAACCAGTTAACAAATAAATTAACAATTCTTTCTAAATAAAAACGCAGAGTCTTTTGAAAAATATTATTTTGATAAAAGGAAACATGAGTTTTAATACTTACCACAGAAATCTGAAGGCAGTTTCTCCAACTTCAGAATCCAAAATTCAGATGAAGCCTGAAAGAAGCCTAATGGCTGCTCTTGCGCTTACTTTTCCCTCCTTTTCAGGTTCTTTTTCCCACAATGCACTGCAGTAGTTGAGAAATACAGAAAAATACCTGTAAATGACTAATACGGAAAATTCCTTCACGTTTATACAGTAGATTGTACTGTATTTGTACGGATTTTTTTTACAGTGTAGTGCGGCTCCGCGTGGCTTGGGAAAATAAATTAAAAGTATTTAACTGAAGTGTATTTTATTTATGTTAGTTCTTTTTTCAACTTGTAGTTCTACATTGGAAGATTATTGTGATATTGAAATATAAAAAAAAAATTATATTTTATTATTTTTTCATCGCTCAAAATAAGCGCCACACTCGCGGAAGCCGGTGTACCCGCTGAAACGGTGTGCATTTATCGAGAGTTTCAACCCCAGGTAGGCCAATTATGGATCTTCGGATCCACATTATGTCGGCAGCTGTTCTCCACCGTGAACTATGTGAAAAAACAAACGCCGCTCACGCCTCACAGATGACAGCTTACAGTCCTGCGTGAAGATGAAAGTGACTTCGTACGGCCCCGATTTGCAGACGCTGTGCGCAGAGGTTCAGGAGCAGAAGTCCCATTGTAAACATACCATGGCAGACCCGACGATGTCTCCATGAACGTGCTTTTCAGCATCTCTATATTGACCACTTTTCACATACGGTTGCTGTACGCATACAGCCGGCTGTAGCTTTTCAGCTCACAGCCCGACACATACCAACAACAACACAACAGCATAGATGGCACAGACGTTAAGGCGGCGAGGTGTGATTGCGGGTGGCGCTCAGGTGCGTCCGCCTCCCCTGCAGACCACGCCCCGCCACACACATTAACCAGGTAAAATACATATTTAGGCAGAATTTTGCAAATATCAATTTTTCATTTTTTAGCAACATAGTGCTTTTTTTCCAATTATTTTTTAAAAGTGAGGTCAAGGCTCCAAAAGCCCAAAGGCGATATGAGGGTGGCGGCTCACAGTTTTTGTTTGCTACATGGATCATTTTAGTTCAGCGGGGTGTCTTTCCTTTTGTTATGTTTCTTTAAGAGTTCAAAATGTGTTAATTACATTAATAAAATGTAACTTTCTCTGTAGCACTTCATGGATTTCATAAGCAACACACCTTAGTTTTTCCACACAAAGCATAAAGGTAAAAAACAATATATATTTTCTTCAATGTAGATGTCAAAAAGTATTTGCGGCTCCCAGTGTTTTCTTTTACGTTGAACCTGGGCCCAAATGGATTTGGTGAAACTCTTCAGGCCAAAGGACCTGCAAGAAGTGATGGTGGGCAAAGACTTCAGTGACTGGGAAAAGCTGAAACAGATAAACAGCTGTTAGTGACACAAAGATGTAATTTGTCTGCAATTCTTTTATCACATCCCATTATTGTGAATGAGTTATCTTTGGTATATCTAACAGTCTCTTTCACTATGATTAGAACACACATTATGAAGGTGAATAAAGCGCAGACCACCTCACCATACAGATGTTTTGGGA
>NW_005187490.1:1464309-1466456 GCF_000239375.1 Pundamilia nyererei
GTGGATGGAATTACCACTATATTAAACAGTTTAAATATAACGTTTGAAAAGCACATGTCAACTGAAAGTGTAATGAAAGAAACAAAACCTTAAATGCATTCTTGGTGGATTTTAATTCACCTAATACGAGCAATCATCGCCACTACGATTATTTGTGTTATTATGTACTCTGTGTGTTAATGTGTTGTATCATATTTTTTAGGTTTCCTAGTCATTGTCAGTTATATTAAACACAAAATATAAAAAGTTTGAATCGGCCCTCATCTTCCAAGGTGTAGTGGCACCGTTCCCTCTATGGCTGCTTAAACTCTTAAAATTGTCATATCAGTGTAGACATGTGAAGAAAATACAGGCAGAACTAAGTAGATCCAGTTTTCATTCAAAAACATTGGTCCTCATTCAGTATGTGTATGGAAACATCATTGTCCTGTGCAAACAAAAAACACGTGCACACACAAAATTACAGAAAACCTGTGCAAACTTTGTTCTGTGTGTTTGTTAATGACTCTGGATCATCCACATACTGTCATGCTTCTACTTCTCTTTGCAAATAAGCAAGTTTACCTCAAGGTGAAGTGGAGAAAGTGATGATCGTGTAAGAGAGACGCCTGCATCACTAAAGCAGGAAAACAGGAGGAGATATGACTGAAGAAACAGAAACAATAGCATCACAAGTCAGTGATTCATCTGTATTTTAATAAAATGATTGTTAGAATTACAATTTTAAAAAAAAAAGTTCTGGAACTAGTCTTAAGGCTCTTGTGCTTTCCTGCTTGGCACATCTCTGCAACATTGTGTGCAAGTCTGGTGGTGGAACACAGCACCAGCACTTTATCCTCTGAAGAACAGTGTTGACAAGTTTACCCAACTGGTCAATATATTAACCGCATCTCTTAGGGTTGTTTTGTAGCATGAGGCATCATGTCTGTACTTACAAACTGAGCATTAGATGCAGTGACAGCTTGTTTCACATTGTTTGAATGATTCTGTTCATAGAGTTTGAGCAGAACTTCTACGTACGTACAGTGATGTGAAAAACAGTTTCAGATCATTAAACAAATTTAAATATTAGATAATGATAACACAAGTGAACACAAAATGCAGTTTCTAAATCAAAGTGTTTATTACTTATGTCAAGATCCGTGGCAAGAACCGGGACCAAATGCAGGATTTTCCCATCAGAGTCGGTGTGTTTATTTACAGTGAGAAATGTGAACAATCGTGAAACAGAAGGAAAGAAGTGGTTTTGGTGAACGTGCTCCTGACTCCCGCTCCATGCTCATGGTCCGTGGTTTGACAGGCAAACAGCTCCTAAACTCTGAAGACAAACATAAAAAAGACAGCTTTTGAAGTCGTTCAAAGGGCTAAGCAACTTTGAACGACTTCAGAAGCTGTCAGAGGAATGAGGACCCAAAATGCAGGACTTGATGATGAAGGCAGTGCGTTTATTTACAGTGGTGTAAATCCAAGCAACAATAAATCCCCTGTGCGATCCCGACTCCTGTTCCGTGCCTTCTCCTTTAACCCGTGCTCCGTGCTCTGTCACCGTTCCCTGTGTACTGTCCGTGTGCTGCTTCCTGGTCTCCACAATTCCTCCTGGGGAAACACAAAGGCAGCCGTGAGTACAACACCTGACGCCAGACTTGCACTAACCTTGCACATAAACCGAGACTGACGGGAAGTCACTCAACGATCCAGCGTTGAGGAGCTCTCAGCCACACTGTTTTGAAGCTCCTCTGATGAAGCTAGATCGGCGCCAGGTGTGTGTGGAGATTCCTGGGTGTGACCGGTAGCTGGCAAGGCCACACTCACCAGAGCTGAAAGTGCCTGCCATGACTGCACCCACACACCTGCCAAAACACAAGCATGGACACAGGACAGCAGAAGCACAGAACACATACATATAATAATAATAATAATAATAATAATAATAATAATAACAACAACAACAACAAGTCCATACTGCACACGGACCCCGAGTCCCTGGAACCGGGTCCGTGACACACACTGATCCCAGAACAGACCGCATGTACAAATCAAGTTCTCTCTTTAGTTCGCTTTCATCCTCCTAGTCCTCCTCCTCATCTCCTTGTAACCCTGTTTTTATTCCTTGGGATGAAAAAGCAAAAAGGGGCCCGAATCTACTC
>NW_005187490.1:1466567-1472411 GCF_000239375.1 Pundamilia nyererei
TGCGTTTTCAGTGTGATCTCACAAAGTTAAAAAATCCCTTTAATGATGTTCTGTCCTGTCTTCCTCTATCAAAAGCACACAAACACTATAAAACATTGTTTCTGTGCTTTGGGGTTTTTGTTTTCTGTAGGCTGCTCACCTACAACCACCTCATGAACATCTTTCCAATGGAGCTTGCTGCCCTTCTCGTGGATGAGGGTCACTGTGATCCTCCGCTGGATCCCCTGCAGCAAACATAACAGGAGCTCAGGATCACAGTGAGAACAGCTAGAGCAACATTACGCTTTAAAAGATATTCAACTGTGTACAAAGGAAGCAGTTACCACTGTACGAGTAATAAGAAAACAACATGTGCACCAATCCTGTACCTGGTGCAGCAGCTAGGTACCATGACAGGGCAGGCCTCCACTGTGATCCACGATGGCTGGGATGTACCTGTGCATGGAGGGAGGAGGTGACACAACATCCCAACTTATAATATTCTTCGTGGAGATAATTTTTATGGTTCCTTTAAAGCTTGTGCGTGAATATAACACTCCAGGTGGATACTCACTCTCCAGTGGGCTCCAGCTCGCTGATCTCAAACCAGACCAGCAGGTCGTACTTGCTGACACACTGACCCAGGTTGGATTTGGTGATGGTGTTCAACTTGGTGGCTGCAACTGCCACACACACACACACACACACACACACACACACACACACACACACACACAAGCTCAATGTTATCAAGCTCAATGTTAAGAGAAGATGAATAAAAGTGAGGAGTATTTACTACATGCTTTGGGTGACTAAAAGGAGGATGGATAGGTGACATGAAAACACTACTGACCCTTTATACTGAGCCAATAGCTCACACACTTCTATTAAATCTGTCTAAAGAGCCAGTAATCACAGAGGATAGATACTGGAAACAAACTGAAATGTTAGGAGGAACTAAATCACACATTACAACACCAGTGGCAGCACCCTGCTGTCTCACACATCAGGTCCTCATGGTCCTGTTGAAACGGGCTAATCGCTAAAGCTCACAGTTGCATTCCTCTATACTCAATATGATCGAAAAAACTATTTTAACAAACAATTAAAAAATGAACAAGTAAAATATCTACTATAGCCAAAAGAAGACCATTTACAGACTATAGCGCTGTGAACAAGTATTTGCCTCCTTTCTGCTTTCGTATCTTATTCCATATTTGTCACACTTACACGTTTCAGATCAATACATTTATAACATTAGACAAGAACGTGTTAGGATGCCTGGGTCATTGACCCAGGGTTTTGAGTTTATTATATTATTGATCATTTCCAGTCTTTGGTTTCTTTGAGTTCTGTCTTATGGTTTATGTCTCTGTGTTCTCTAGTTGCTCTGTCTCCCCTGTCAGCTGTATCCCCTTGTCAAGTTCGCGTCTCTGTGTTTTGTTTCCTGTTTTACTTTGAAAGTCGGTGTCTCATGTAAATGCGTCTGGTTTTGCTTCCTTTGTCTCGTTAGGCCTGATTTGCCCCAGCTGTGTTTCCCTCCTGTTACCCATTCCCTGATTGCTCCCTCTGTGTATTTAAGCCCTGTGTTTCCCTGTGTTTGTGCTGTGAGTTATCTAGCTGTGTGTTCTGGCTGCGTAAGTGTATTTTGTAGTGATGGCCAAATGAATCTTTCTGAAGCTTGTGTTGAAAAATGGTTCATTACTCAAAGCTTTTCAACATAGTCCTCTCTGGTGACATCTGGTGGCCACAAATATTAAGAGCAGCTTGAATCCACAAAATACCACATTACATATAATATACATATGATAATGTACAACACATTATGGAGTATGCTTCCGCTGTGAGGTCCTGTCTCCATGCACTTATGCAATTAACCGCTAGACGGGTATATTTATAAATAATATTATATTAGGGAAATTTCCCCAGACATATTTTTGACCTGGGGGGAGAATTGATTGTGAGATGGAAAAGGAAAATGCTTATGAACTTGCAAATTAAAAACATGATGCATTTAAAGTAGCCCTTTTTCATTTTTATTTAAGAAGAGAATTTGTTTCACTCTGCAATGGCTGAACCTGTTCCTTTTCATGGAGATAATTTCTCCTGCCTTAAGGGAAATCCCTTCACATGGCACAGAGGAGGCTGGAGTGCAGAGAAACTGGTAGAGATGCAGTTATACAGTCTACCTGGGCCCCACAAACTATCAGATAAAGAGAATAAATAAATCCAATTGCTGCACATTTGGCAGACTAACATTTTCAGATTAATGAAACAATAAAATATATATTTTTACAATATTACATGTAAAGAGTCAAGTGGAAGTTTTTCTAAAGTTATTTAATGATATTTATATTATGGAAGCAGATTTTTGACATTTCACCTTTTTCCCGTTTTCAGATATAATAAACAGGCACAAAACAAAAGCAAACGGCCAGAACACAAAGCTGGAAAACCCACCCGATTTACAAAAATCAACTCAAAATTCCCCCACACAACAGAACCCCCTCCATTCCTCGCTGGCTCCAAATCTCTCAGTAGAAATATCAGTGGTTTGCTATCTGTCACCATCAAAACGCTCCACAAATCCCACAAATGATTCATTTCCTTATAAACCATTGAATCAGACACCGAAGCAGTTAGGTTCTAAATGAAGCTTCGGACGTCACTGATCACGTGACTCTGGCCAAACGAATCAAGCTTCGACACAGTGCTTCTGAAGCAGTGTGTTGATTTTTTTGACACACGCACCGGAGCTTCAGCTTCAAGCGGGCCATCACTAGTATTTTGTATTCCTAGTTTTGTTGCCTTTGGGTCCTTTTCCTGCCTGCACACAGCCGTTCACATAACAGAATGTCTAATATTAAACGGCAGTTTTCAAGGGCAAAACGCTATCCAAACATACTTGGTCCTATATGAAAAAGTAATTGCAGCGAAAACCTGATACCTTGTGTGTCACCTCTGACACCAAGAACTGCAGCAAGCGTTTGGTGCTAGAGGTCACATTTTGAGTTTGTGAAGATATTTAAGGTAGACACACGTAATTAGCGACAAGATGAGTAAGGCTGAAGTTATTGGACTGTATCAAGTTTAATAACTTCATGCATACCAGTGACATCGCGTCGCCAACGAACACCCCAGTGGCTTCAAGCCTAGGCTTAGCCTCTACAGGAGAGGCTTCAGCCATGAAAAGTGTGTCCATCACAAGCCCACCACCATAATCTCAGGCCTTGAAGCAACAATCATGAAAACTAATCTTAACTGAGAGTGTTGGATGTCCTCATTGTTGCAGAGCACATGGACAGCATACTCACCTGGTTCTGTGGGCCAGCAGCACATGTCACACCATCCATCACCCTTGTCATCACATTCAATCTTGGTCTGAGAGACATCTGAAGAGAAACAGAGCAACTTCAGAGAAGAAACTGAAGCTAATCAGTACATGCTTTCAGGACCCCCCTTGTACCAACATTGTGTCCAACAGCCTCCACCACAAAGTTAGCAGATTTACCAACAACGCCTCCTTCCAGTCCAATTCACTTTAATCATGCATTAACAATTCGTTGGCCGCTTAGAACAACATTTAAAATACAAAAAAAACCATAGCTCAGAGTATAAATCCATTTGAGGCAATAATAATTTTAGGTTACCTTACAAAAGTAAAAAGAAAAAAAAAGAAATGGTACATTTTGAAATCCTTTGTTTATGGACAGAATTCTTCCTGTTGGACACAAGAAGCAGACTCCAAAAAAACTGAGACTCTACAGAAGTCTGATTAGGCTGCTGTTCATGCAACTGGCTCACTGTGGTGTGACAATAGTGCGTTTTCTGTAAACAGTTTGCAACAAAAAACTGAATGTCCTTCACGTGATCCAAAGTGGGGCCTTCAAACAGTCCAGCACCTGGAACTGTTAGTGAGAGTCGCGATTCGTTCAATCATTTTTTGAATGCTTCTGTGATCTGATTTCTATCATTGTTTTGTTTTTTTGCTACAACGTCTTAAAACTTTTCTCTATCGTGAAGTACTGAGAACGTTTATATTATAACTTTGGTTATACACAAGTCATTTTATATGTTTGCGTCTTTTTTTTCTTTTCTTTTTTTTTTTTTACCCAATCAGTCGATTTATGGGTGTAACTATAGTTTTGATTAATGGAGTCTGGTGCGGAGCTGTCGTATATGAAGGTTTTGTGCTCCTCTTCCCGGCAGTCCCCTTAATGCACGCTGGGATGGGCTGCAGTGGTTCTTGTTCTTTTTTGCGGCCTTTTTCTTTTTGGGGGGTGGGGTTCAGTGTTCTTGTTGTTAATTTTGTTTTAACCTTTTTTATGCCAGTCCTTTGTATTATTTTTCACCCGTCCATATGTCATACCACCTCTCATTTAGATGTGGGGTAACAATGCTACTGGTTTAGGAACATGTCCTTTGACGTTTACATCCTGGAATTGCAAGGGCTTAGGCAGAGCTTTGAAACGTGGGAAGGTTATGTCACATTTGAAGCATTTATCTTCTGATATCATTTTTCTTCAGGAAACTCATATTCACTCCAATGAACAGAGACGTTTAAGAGCAAATTGGGTGTCGCAGGTTTACCAGTCCACTTTCACATCTAAGGCCAGAGGTGTTGCTATACTCATACGGAAAACCACTCCATTTATATTTGGATCCGTCGTTACTGATCCGGGTGGGAGATTTGTTTTGGTCTCTGGGTCCATTAACTCTTTTCCACTGGTCTTGCTAAATATCTATGCCCCTAATTTTGACTGTCCTGACTTCTTTTCCAAAATATTTGATCTAATTTCTGAATATAATATGTCTAGTATAATAATTGGTGGCGATTTTAACTGCTATTTTGATCCTGTTTTGGATAGATCGTCTACAAAAATAGCCCCCACTACTAGATCCACGGCAGTTTTGAACAATCTGGTAAAATCACACAACATGGGTAGATGTTTGGAGGCTTCAGCATCCAAATGACAGGCAATATTCCTTTTTTTCATCTGTATGTCATAGCTTTACCAGAATAGATTACTTTGTTACAGATTCTAGACTACTACCCAGTATTGTCAGCTCTGCTAATCATCAAATCTTGATTTCTGACCATGCCCCACTTACCATGAAAATAGATTTTAATTTACAGCCTCGAATTTTTAATTGGAAATTCAATTCTACCCTTCTGTCAGACAAAACTTTCTCCACTTATGTTTCCACTGAGATTTCAGATTTCTTAAAACATAACGACAATGGTGAGGTCTCTGATTCCACTCTTTGGGAATCTTTTAAGGCAGCATTGCGTGGCAAGATCATTTCCTTTCAAACATTTTCGAAAAGAACTAGATTAAATCGTCTGTCCCATATTGAGTCTGAATTGTCAACATTAGAGGAGGCACTTCGCCAATCTGATACTGAGGACATATCTAATGCTATTCTGAAACTAAAACTCGAATACAATCATATTTTGGGAACCCAAGTCGGTAGCGATATTATTAAATTGAAACAAAGACACTTTGAGTTGGGAGACAAACCCCATAAATTATTTGCCAGACAATTAAAAGATGTGCAAGCCCATCGCACCACACACATAATTGCCTCCTCTACCGGTGAATTAATTACTGATCCTAAGTTGATTAATGACAGATTTGTTGAGTTTTTCAGCACACTGTATTCTTCTAAATCGAACGCCACTCACTCTGAGCTTTTTAGCTTTCTTAACTCTCTGAGTATTCCAACCCTTACAGAATCTGCCACCCAAGTGCTTGATGCTGATTTCAGCATCACAGAAGTCAAAGCTGCTATCCTTTCTTTCCCTAGCGGTAAAGTCTGCGGACTGGATGAGTTCAACATAGAGCTGGGCGATAGAACGATAAC
>NW_005187490.1:1472431-1474877 GCF_000239375.1 Pundamilia nyererei
CGGCGTATGTACACAGATTGAGGAGGATCTAAGTATGACGTGGATGACAGAGGAAATCGGGCGTGGCCCTCCTGTCAAAGTTCATTCCCACTTTGAGTTTTTGTTTCAGAGACGGTTCAGCCTGATGTAAATTCACTGCCAGAAGAAAAATACCCTATAAATCTATTAGCAGCTATGGTTTAGGCAGCAGAGCGTAAACTAACACGTCACTTGGAGAGAACTGTAGACTTTTCCTTCATGGTTTCAAATGTAAGCTGGCTGATTTGGTTCATTTTTGTTTTTTGTTTTAAACTGAGCAAACCTGGTCTTCTCCTGAGGACTGCTGCAGGTATCATGTAAGCATCTTAATTTAATAAAAAACCAACAACAACAAAAAATAATAAAAAATAGAATGAAACTCATTTCAGGAGACAAATAACATGATGTGTCCAGGACCGTCCTCCTCTGCATCCCTGCTCAGGACATGAGCCCTCATGTTTCATGTCTGCTCACCTGGGCTTCCAGTGTCAGACGTCTTACACAAGCTCAGCTCGTAGATCCCAGTCACTCGGTTGCTATAATGAAGCAGAAGTTATGAAGAAGGAAACTTTGTAACAGGGCAGATATCTTTGATTGTGAAACAGAGATGGCCACAGTACAGCAGCCCAGATTTACCAGTCAGGAGTTTTGGAGTATCCAGTCCCAAAGAGGTTCTTGAGAGAACGGGGTGGGGAAATCTTGGCGTCTCGGGAGTAAAAGACCGTGCAGAGGTCTTTGGTGATAATGGCAGGCTGGATGCAATGGTCCAGCTGCAGAGAGGAGATAAAGGGTGTGTGTTAGACACGATGACATCAAGAGACTTAAAAACACGTACAAACAGGTACAACACGGCGGAGCAGCGGAGCAGCGGCTGACCTCCAGATACGCAGATAAGGTCATGTAGATCTTCTCTCCATAGGGAGTGATGCGGTTGAGCAGGAGGGAGTTGTGCAGGGAGCTGTCCCACACTGCCTCAAAGTCCTGAAAAAGACAGAAAGAGCAAAAGTTAGCTTGACAGCATTATTTTTTATGAAGTCCTACTTGGTGCTAACATTACAGGGTCTCTGTTTACAGCAGTGTGTCATGTTGTTAAAAAAGTGAGTGATGTGAGCGCAGTTCTGACATATCAGGAAGTGAACACAGTGACTGAAGCGGTGTTCACATTCATCCTTTAATCATGACAAAACGTGAGGAATCGCACTGAGGTGAGACCTTGACAACAGACAAATCAGGAGCCACAGAGTGTCAAGTGTCAGCCCACACCAATCGGGACAATGATAAGAAAGAAATTCATTTACAGACACGTGAAAAAGCAGTTTAAGCTTCTAGATCTGGATGATTACAACACATCATTATTTATTTAAAGCAACCCAAAATGCACAAATGACTATAACCAAGTACATCCTGTGATTCAGCAGCTGATAGAACCAACTTTAGCAGCAAAAACTTGAGGTAATCATTTTTTATTAGTGTTTCACAGCAGTGTGGACGGATTTCTGGCCCGTTTGTCTTTACAATGTTTCTTCGGTTCATTGAAGTTTGCAGATATTTATTCATTCACAGCTTTCTTAACGTTCAATTATGTTGAAGTCTCAACTTTGAGCCACTGCAGCACCACTCTGTTGTTGCTTTGCTGCTGCACTCTGGAGTCACTTCATGGCTCACTCAGTGACCTGGACACTTTGCAGCTTCTTTGGCAGCAAAAAAAGCCCAAATAATCATCACCCGAGCAAAACCGTTGGTATGAGGTGTTTTTGCTGATATGCCGTGTTTGGTTTTCACCAATGTTGAAGCTGTGCATTAGGGCTTAGCTTTTCAACTTTGCAAACCTAATCCATGCTGCCATGTTGTATTTAGAGGGAAAATGGTTTCTCCTGGAAGTCTTTCCAAACAGGCCATATTTGTTGAGTCTGTTTCTAATTGCACTGCCATGAACTCCAACATTTAGCATGCTAACTGTGGCCTGTAGAGCCTCAGATGTCTGGGGTGAATTTTCTGGGACGTCCACTCCTGGTAAGATTGGAAACAGTCGTTGATTTTTTTAACTTGCGAATAAATTTTCTTGCTGCAAAATGATCGACTTCAAAGCCTTCCCACATTCATGGGTATCAACAACTGCTTCTCTCCTCCTCAGTATGTTACCACTTACCTGAATACACCACACCAGCAAACCGACAGTAGTGGTTACACTTACTGATGATCTAGTGCACTTGATTAGCACTTGGCTGATACTGACCCTCTTAAATAATTATGGAAATAGTCTTGGATGTACTTAGCTTTTGAAACATCTGAATTTCAGCTCAGTGTGTGTTAAATAAATAATGACCTGGTATAAAGTGTTATGTGTTGTTCATCTGAGGTTGCATTTACCTCATATTAAGACCTACTAAGTGTTAGGTATTTTAGTACCATGGTAGCATTTACTGGA
>NW_005187490.1:1479784-1481202 GCF_000239375.1 Pundamilia nyererei
TGCTCTATTGCACGGGGCTCTTTCCCTGATAGCATATATGATGCCCACGTTTGTCTTCTCCCTAAGAAGGACAGAGACCCCACCAATGTGACTTCATATCGCCCACTTAGTTTATTAAACTGTGATCAAAAAATCATTCCAAAAGTCTTGTCTTCACGCCTTAATACATTTTTGGGCACTTTAATTCAACATGATCAAACTGGTTTTATTCCAGACAGATTTGCTTTCTCTAATACCCGTCGTCTATTGAATGTACTGTATGGAACAAATCCTCCAAATTCAGCTGTTATTTCATTAGATGCACAACAAGCTTTCGATCAAATAGAGTGGAAATACCTGTTTGCTATACTTGAGAAATTTGGTAGTAATTTTACAACTTTGGTACGTATGCTTTATGCACGGCCAAGATCATCGGTACTGACAAATTTTGATAGATCACATCCGTTTCTACTTCACCGGGGGACTAGGCAGGGTTGCTGTTTATCTCCACTGCTCTTTGCTCTAGCTATGGAGCCTCTGGCCATTGCAGTTAGAAGCAGCTCTGATATTGTAGGTATTAGTATTCTCTTTTTAGAGAACCGGCTCTTTTGGCTCCGAACCGGCTCTTCAGGTTGTTTTGTTGCTTTAATTAATTTATTATTAACAATAATATAAAATTATGCACAAAAGGAATTACTAATGTAAAAAAAAAGTGGTTTTATTTATATATGTTTATATATAAATATATGCTGTGGCTCTTAGAGACAAAACACGTACGAACTCCAAAACACATTTCTAGCATGAACTGAACTTCCAAAACAGCATCCTGGAGCACTTCTGTTGTGTTTTGAGTTTTTATGTGCTTCTGAGTTTGTACGTGCTTCGGAGTTTGTACGTGTTTTGGAGTTTTTACGTGTTTTTTATGTGTTTTGGAGTTTGTACGTGCTTCACGGTTTGTACGTGATTTGAAGTTTGTACGTGCTTTGTCTCTAGGGGCCACCGTTAGTGATGGGTCAGTTGCGAACAAAATGACGCGAGCCGGCTCCTTATCGCGAGCCGTTTTTTTTTTGTTTTGTTTTTTTCTTTCTCTCACCCTCTCTCTCGCACTTTTTTTCCGCTTCACTCAGCATGCGAGCCTTGTGCTTTGCGCTGGGCAGAGGGGGGAGGGGCGGTAGTTAAAATCAGTAGCACAGGAACAGAGGGAGAGAGAGAGAAAGAGCCAGGGACACCAACGTCACATTAGAAAGGTATCCGGTTGTTCAGTCTAATGTCACTAGCCGTGTCTGGACCTAAACTCCGCTGCAGGTCCATATATCAAACGATCACTATGGCATTACTGAGAGTTGAAAAACTGTCTAAAGTCTTTCATCTTTAATAAAATGATCAGCGTTCTGCTCTACCAGGTGTAACAATTGAGTTTAACATCCAGGCATCCATGA
>NW_005187490.1:1482522-1484998 GCF_000239375.1 Pundamilia nyererei
AAAACAGAATCAGTGAAGTTTGTATGAAACACAACATTTGTGCTACTGCCAAAACCTTCTGTCCATGACTGTGTATCATGATACTTTTCTAGCTTTTTAAGTGAAGGGCTGCTGCCAACATATGGCTTGAAGGTTCTGTGCAGTTTATATAGAGCAGGACAGACATTTGTGTTTTCAAATGAAAGGAAAAAAAATCAAACAGGTGAGGCGTTGCAATAAAATAAATGTTAAATAAATGATTTTTTTAGTGCTGCTACCTGCCTCTTCATAGACACTTATCCTAAATATCAAGATGTCTTTTTGTGAAAAGAACTCAAAAATAAAAATAAAACATATTATGATGAGGTAAACAAAAGTATATAGTTCATTATATGTACACTTGTTTACTGCCTTATCATATGGTAGAGTTTACAGGCTGAAATGTTAGACTTTTAAAGCAAGTAGTCACATGTATTCAAGCATATTGGTTTCAGAATCTGTGCAATTCTTTTGAACCTATTTTAATGGAAACATGTGAAATAACAGCAAAAATCTGACTTGTGTAATATGTTAAAAGTGTGTGTAAAAATAATAATATGTTGGCTTTAGATAATATATTTGTAATCTCCCTGTGAGTTTAAGGCAAGCATGGCCAATCATTATGAACTGCTTTGGCTTTAAAGCATCAGTGTACACAATTCAGTAAGAGACTTTTGTTTATTTATTCATTTATTTATTTTGCTTTCTGATGTAGATGTCTTCGTTTTTATTTCAAAAAAATGATTCTCTAGCGGTGGTCCTCGGTCCAGCTGTTGTTAAAGGTTTGGCTCTTGCCGTTTTCGCAGTTGGTTCTGGCCCTCTTATTTGATATCGCAAAGATGTTTTCATCTGGCTTCCTCTTAATTGGCAAGATGGAATTTTGTGTCCTGTAGCTAGTGGTTGGGCAGGATGGAGATTGTGGCATTTCTGCTGGTCATGATCTGACCTTTCATGTTGGTACAGTGTTTCTCTGCGCACATCTTTCCAATTAGTCTTTTTTCTTTTAAGATCTGGGTCACTCGTATCCTTTTCATTTTCCTGCAGATGCTTTCTTTTACACTGTGCTTTCTTTGGAATTGTCTCAGAATTTTCTCTCTGAATGGACCTGACTAAATTGTGGCTGTTCCTCTGAGTTGAATGGGGAGAACCGTTTTGGCTGTGGGGGATCACTAGTGTTTTTCTCTCTGCTGCAGAGGGAGGGAAGTTCCTTTGAGCAGATTGTCTGGTGTCAGAGGTGGGCTTGTGTGCAGACTCTGTCCTGCTGGTATGGAGACTCTGTCCTGGCGTCTCTTTCTTCTTTGTCCTTAAGTAGTTTATGTGCTCATAGCAGGACTCAACATAGGAGCTACTCTGGCGTATCCATGCAAGGTGGCTCAGTTTTGAAAAGGCATGCTCAAGGACCTGATTGGGTGTCATTCGTTTTTGGGGATTGAGGTGAAGCAAGTGCTTTACCATTTCTACAAACATCAGGATATCACACCTTTTTGCAGTTGCATCTGCATAATCCTCATCTTCAATGATCTCGGTATATAAGAGTTCATCCAGCGACTTCAATTTTTTAACTCTTTTGTCAACAAACTCAATCCCAAACTCCTGGAAATATTGTTCAGTTGTCTTGAGTTTCCAGTGGTAGATGTTGTCGGAATTGAACTCCCTGCAGAAATACTTTGCAGTCTTTTGCCCATAGTTTAACATTTGCTCTGGGAGTTCTCCTTGAGTCTCCGTTATGTATTTTAGTATGGCATATTCACTGTATCCCGGGTACAGCAAGTAACCAGTGTATAGAGACACTGCCATGCAGCGCTTCAATGAGTCATCTGTTTGCACATGCAGGAACACAAGAATGATGATGCAGCCTTGACATGAGGTTTGACAGGTTGCCTGAAACAGTGAACACCTCAGCCTGCCGTGGACAGCAGAGAGATGATCACAAGAACGGGATCACAATCAGCGACATGCTTTTTGTTTTTAACCCGACCTGTTGACATTGAGGCATCTTGAATGATGAACACTTTATGAGGAAGTGATGTGGTGCATGAGCACAGCTGAGCCTGGTACGATGAACCTGGAGGTAATGTAGGGAGAACAGGGTGGAGAAAAGAGGCGTCCTAGAGACGCCACAGAATCCTTCTATACTTTAAAAGTAAAACATGAATACACAGCTCTAATTACAAACCTCTTGCCTCCCCTTCTTTTCTATTGCTAACTTTCTTTCTCTTATGTCACCAGGAGATATATAAGCGCTGCATTAAGCTGTCACATAGTCCAGTCAACAAATACTCTTCCACCTCAGCGAAACCAGCCACATCAGGTCGAGATAGACTCACAGCTAGGTAGAGCTGGGCGATATGAGATTTTTTCATATCACGATATGTTTTTTCCATTTCAGGCGATAACGATATCTATCACGATATAAGCCAAATAACTATATTTGTAAGATTTAAATGTGCCGTTGCTC
>NW_005187490.1:1486188-1491338 GCF_000239375.1 Pundamilia nyererei
GATAGCTTAATTTCTCTATCGAGTAAAAGTTATATCGCGATACATATCGTTATCGTTCTATCGCCCAGCTCTACAGCTAGGCCAGTTACTCACACAAATTGGCATCATCGACCCACAAATTTGATGCTTCAGTGCATTTTGGACATCTCTGCAAAGCAATCGAGGTACACACAACATTATGGGAAGGTGTCCGGTCCTCATCAGGACTTAAAATTAGGTAAATAAAACTTCAGATCAAGAATGACACATGACATATTACACCATGTCATTATTTACTTAGTGTTTCTATAGAGTATCAGAGGGTAAGTAACAGCCAGGTGCTGCTAATCAAATCAAACTGATTATCAGTAAGAGTGAGAAGCTCTATAAAAGCAAAGTCTTTGCTTGTCTAGAGCATTCAGGTGTGCGTCGGAGATATCAGACACAACTATCGCTGCCTCTCTACCTCGAAAGTGTTATAAAGTAATTTCCAAACAATTTGACATCCAGATCTACAGCGACAACATTTAAGACCGCTGCCTGTCTTCCCAGAGGTGGATGTCCTGAGAAATTCCCAAGATCAGGCGATACGATGCTCAGAGAAACGACGAAAAACCATATACACTACAGGCCTCGGTTAGTGTTTTAAAAGTCAAACTTCATGGGGGGCGCTCGTGTACACTGATGGAGTAGGACGCACTCTTCTCAGCTCCGCACTTTTCTTCTTATTTTCCAACAATTTAACGCGACACCCTGCATCTTTACTTAACTGGTCAACAGCACTACTGCCTTGCATCGACTACGATAAATACTGGACGACATGCCGCCTAAAAAAGACGCAACACACACTGCCAGAAAGCAGTAGCTGAAAATTCTGCGAGCACCGACGCCATATTAGCAGCTATCGCTAGCCTAAAAACTTCTATGGAGACCCGCCTTGACACAATTGAGTCTATTCTGTCTAAGCTCCAGGCAGATATCCGGTCATCCGAACAACGTCTAGATGTTATCGATGAGTCGCTTACTACATTGGACTGCCGTGTTTGTATGCTGGAAGCTACATGCAAGAAACTAATGGCGTCCACCGATAACCTGCGTGGCAAGCTAGGCCAGATGGAGGCCAGATGGAGGCGCGCTCGCGTCGGGCCAACATTAGGATTGTTGGAGTGAAGGAAGGTGCTGAGGGCGGTAAACCTGCGGACTTTGTTTCATCCCTGCTGCTGGATGTGTTGGGGAAAGACAACTTTATTAAGCCGATAAAAGTGGAGAGGGCACACCGCACCCTTAGACCAAAACCAACGGCTGGCCAGCGACCGAGGGCTATCATAGCCAAGTTGCATCATGACAAAGACGTGTGGCATGTCCTGCGTCTGGCACGCCAACGTGCACCGTTGAGCTGCGATGGAGAGAATCTGTCCATCTTCCCCGACTAGGTCCTTGCGCAGCGGATGGCCTTCAATACGGTCAGGAAAAAGCTTAGCGCCTCCGGAGCGACGTGCAGTCTGCACTACCCGGCCCAGCTTCGGGTAGTTCACAACAGCATCACTAACACGTTCAAGTCTCCTGCTGAAGCTGAACGTTTTGCGGACTCACTGTAATTGTGACCTGGTAATATATTTGTTCATGTTGTTGATGCGGCTGTATTTTTGAACATTCTCACTCTTCTCGCTGAGCTTCTCTAAGTTACAGTAGCTTGTGTTAGCATATGTATGTCACACAGTGGAACTTTGTATTTATCTTGCATGTTGGTCTTCCAGGGATGAAAAGTGTGTCCATCACAAGCCTACCACCATGATCTCAGACCGTTCTGGCCCCTGTTTGTTATTTTACAGGGCCCTGACGCGAGAGCAGCCGTGGTGGCATCGCATGACGGACTGCGATGCAGAACGTGAGCTGGGCTGGGATGCGATGGACCCAGTGAAGGGACAAGAGGAGGATTGGAGGCTTCTCCTCGTCTGCCGGGGACGAGGCTGGCGTTGACTCCGCTCTAAAAAAGGAATTCCTGGCCTGCTGGTGGACCCATAATAAACATGTGGCATAATTAGATCAGGGGATTTTAGTAAACATAGAAAATTGTATTTTTACTAGTTTTAGAATCGGGTTTGTTTATTCTTGGGGGATTTTAGTTCTTGATTGTAAACTTGGAGAAGGCTCTCTTACTCATTTATGTTGGACTTACCCCAAATTGCATAACTATTGGTTGGACATTTTTAAATATTTTTCTGATATCTACAATTGGACATTAGAGCCAGACCCAATAACTGCATTGTTTGGATCTTCCTCTTCCCTTTTACACCTCAGCTCTGCTGCACAAACTACATTTTTGTTCGGAATGGTAATTGCTAAGAAAATGATCTTGACTCTCTGGAAGTCGGATATTGTAGCTCAATTCAAAATGTAACAGAACTGAGTGCTCTGTTGCACGTGGAGAGGATTAGGTACACATCAGCGGACAAACTTAGTCATTTCTTTGATGTGTGGCAGCCATTTTTAGATCATTTATTAAAACAAAGTTCTCTTTGATCGATCGCAAATAATTCAGCGTGCCACCTCAGCGTTTTATTTCTGTTTATTGCCGGTGCTGAAGTAGTATTTTTTGTTGTTGCAGTGTAATATTTTGCCTTATTTGTGTGTTTTTGCCCTTGCTGTTGTGTTGTCTGTTTCGTTTTATTGGGTTTTTTGTTTGTTTCTCTTTTTTTGGGGGGGGGTGTCTTTTTTTGTCTTTTTTTTCTTATATCAAAAAATCTCAATAAACATACTTAAAAACAAATAAACGCACCATCAGCCATCATGTTAAATTTGCATCTTCAAAAGTCAATGCAGCCAGACTCACACCTGATTATAAATGTTCAGGAGACACTGTATTATGTTTAGTGTTAACTTAAATCACTCATCATTTACAGTATTACAGAGTTCGGGGTTATGGGTTAGCACTATCATGTTACCCGTAAGTGTATTAACTATGGTAGTAACTTAACTAGCAGTGTTGGTCAAGTTACTTGAAAAAAGTAATCAGTAACTAATTACTGATTACTTCCCCCAAAAGGTAATCCCGTTACTTTACTGATTACTTATTTTCAAAAGTAATTAATTACTTAGTTACTTTTTAAAAACATGATTTATGACCTGAATAGGTAATAAACCAATAGATCTTTCAGCCCAATTCTACTTTTTCTGCATAATCCATTATACAAAATGTAATCAAAGGGAAAAGTCTCATTTTAAAACTTATTTTATTAGTTTTAATCTTTTAACTTTATGCCTCAAGCAAAAAATAAATTATATGCAACATTCTGACTAAAAGAAATTTGTTTAACATTTAAACCTATTTTCTGCACATTCCAGCACATAAAATAATTTTTTTGTGTTTACACTCGGTCTTTCAAATAAATGCAAGTGAAACACAGCAGAAAATAAATAAAATCAAAGACTCAGCAGTCCTGTTGCTCTATTTTCACCTGTATAGCAGGCGGATGTTTGCCCTGGACCTGGTGCAGGTGTGCAGCAGCGGTCAGTGGAAGAATCCGCGAGTCTCTATGTGAATTTCCAATCCCGTAGTAGCGTACTCGGTGCTTGCTCTGAAGTTAAGGGTTTTTTCGCTGTAAAAAGACGTTTCTAAAAGTTTTTGTCACTTTTTACGGAATCAAACTCAAAGTAAGCTCAGTACTTCCACGCTTTAAACGCTGCACGGTCATACTCTCTCCATACTCCTCGATAGATTATCCATTGTTGATCTGCACACAGCTGTTAGTGTCATGAGACACTCTGGCAAAGAAATTACGGTTTTAGTAACGCCGTAACGCAGCCTGCTTACGGGAAAGTAACAGTAATCTAATTACCTTTTTTGCAATAGTAATCCCTTACATTACTCGTTACTTGAAAAAAGGAATCGGATTACAGTAACGCTTTACCCCGCGTTACTGCCCATCTCTGGCTCAGAAACACTAATAAAAAATGATTACCTCAAGTTTTTGCTGCTAAAGTTGGTTCTATCAGCTGCTGAATTACAGGATGTACTTGGTTATAGTCATTTGTGCATTTTGGGTTGCTTTAAATAAATAATGATGTGTTGTAATCATCCAGATCTAGAACCTTAAACTGCTTTTTCACGTGTCTGTAAATGAATTTCTTTCTTATCATTGGTGTCGGCTGACACTTGACACTCTGTGACACTCTTGACACACTCTTGACACATGATTAAAGGATGAATGTGAACACTACTTCAGTCACTGTGTTCACTTCCTGATATGTCAGAACTGTGCTCACATCACTCACTTTTTTAACAACCAGCAGTGTGTTACGTTACTTGAAAAAAGTAATCGGATTACAGTAACGCGTGGGCAGTTAACATCTCTGTTAACTAGTCATGATAGAAGCCAATATTTCTGTCCTAACATGGTCTGAATATGTTTCACTACAAGCTAACATTTACAGCATGACTTTAAACTAGCACCATAAAGACGGTAAAAGACACCGTAATATGTAGAAATGCATGTGAAAAGTGTTATATTAGCAGTGGTTGTGCTACTCCACACAGCCACTTTAACATTACTGACACTGTATTTCTTACCTGTAAACAGCAGGTCGTGTGTGATAAAAGCTTGTGCAGAAAGTAGCACGTGTAGACTGGCCCATAGCACTGTATGAAGTGATAAGATGTGAAAGGACATATATAGGGTACCTTAAAGGGCGCCTTAAAAGTGTTTCCCTGAGCTTTTACTTGCGGCTTGATATCTAAATAAATGTAAATAAATGTGAATGAAAAAAAAAAAGCTGGAAAAAGGAGGAGCCCGGAGCTTCGTCTTTCGCTCGGCCTACCCCGCTGTAGCAGTTATCAGTCAGAGACTCGAACTTGGCCGATAAACTCTGGGGTCTGAATGCTGGCCTGTTAACGCTGTGCACCACACAGCAGGCCAGTTGCCATTAGAAAAAAAAGCACATTTATCTTCTGTTGTTCAACAATTTTTTTTTCGTTTTTTTAAATCTATTTAGCTTGTTGTGCAGTATTGTTCCACACAAATGACACATGGAAACCTAGCTATTTTTCTATTGGCTTTCACAAAATGGGACTGCCAATGTTGGAAGTGTTACTGCGCCAAAGCCTTCCTGCTAGCCGGAAACCTGCTGGCGGTGCCACTATGTTCTCACCACACTCTTCAGCTTTGTTGCCT
>NW_005187490.1:1506752-1509896 GCF_000239375.1 Pundamilia nyererei
TCTAAACCGCCGATAGTGCCAGTGTCAGTTAGTGAGTCAGTAAAATACTCATGCATTTGTGTTAACATAAAAACTGCAGACTAACTAGAGACAAACAAGCGAGGATCGCTTCATATCTCAGCAGTTTAAAAAACAAACAATGACCGATTGTTCCTGCAGGAGTAGATTCGGGCCCCTTTTTGCTTTTTCATCCCAAGGAATAAAAACAGTGTTACAAGGAGATGAGGAGGACTAGGAGGATGAAAACAAACTAAAGAGAGAACTTGATTTGTACATGCGGTCTGTTCTGGGATCAGTGTGTTAGTTAACCCTCATTTAACACATTCCTCTCTGCTCCTCTAGCTCGCTCTATCTCACTGAGAATCAGAAAGCCTTGACATTTACTGCTATTAACTTTACACTCTTGTTGTTAAGACTCAAAGAAAACACGGTGAAAAGGTTAGAAGAACGTAAGGAAAAAGGAATGAAGGTGCAATGTTTCTTTAGTTTTGCTTTGACGGCAGTGGTTAGCCAGCAAATCTGCTTTTAAATGGCCCACAGGACAGATTACGATGTAGTCCCATGACTCCCTTCGCTGTCACACCAGTGTTGACTGAAATCTCTGAAGTGAAGTACTCGTGTTCAGCAGCATCACAGGGAACCATGTGTTCATTTTTTTATTCTTATTCTTGAATCAAAACTTCATCTAACTCTCATTGTGTTCATATTTTTTATTTTAACATTGTTATTTTTTTTCTTATGCTTTTAATCATTCAACCATGAAGGTTTCTATGAAATGTAACAGAGGGCATTTATTTCTTACGTTTTTTAACCTTATTTTGCACATTAACACATATCTATAGCAAGGACAGAGACACAGCCACATATGTTGAGTCCAGGATTGTATCTGAGCATCAGGAACAAATGATAAGAGCACATGTTAGAGGACACTGGATGGCTGTTTGTCAAAGGGTTTAATAGAAGGAAAGAAGTTAAAGGGACTACATATTCAAAGGTCTTATTTCTGATACTACCCCATGAAAATATTTGCTCTGTGTGCCGTGCTGCAGCTGCTACATTCGGCTCTTTGGCACCTATGCCTCTCGAGATGTGTTAATGCAGACAGGCATTGAAAAACTCTGGTCAACCAACCAGAAGTCTGCCTGGTGTGTGGTATGAAATGCGTGGAAGGAGAGCTACCAACTGTCTGTTACATTTAGATAACAAATAAAGCTCTGACGTGACCTCGGGTCAGCAGCCTGGCGGTCAGAGAAACAGAAACGTGCTGGATTGTGGATCTCTGACCTATGCACAGATCAAATCTCAAAAGTACCTCATATACATGTTGATGCGAAGCGCTGCAAGAGCAAACGTTTCCGCTTCATGTGCAGAGGTGTTTTTATTTTGGAATGTGTATTTATTGTGTATTTATTGTTTGCAATGTGTATATATATTAGCTTGCAGCTCTTTGCACATATTTGTAGTATTTACAGTTTATAGTAGGGATTTTAGCCAACAGCTAATGTTTTTTTTTGTTTACTGGGAAATGAAATGCTGCCAATTCCCAAAGCTGTGTTTCAGCTGCACTTCCTGTTGTAGACTTGTGATGCACACAGGCTCTGTTCCAGCACTCAGCATGTTCTTCCTTATTTTCTCCACCAGGGGGAGATCCTAAACTATGACATCCTGATAGGAACGAACATGGGAGAGGGGCTGAAGTTTGTGGACGACAGTGAGGACAACGACGGCATCTCAGCTGCGGCGTTCGACTACACCATCTCCAACTTTGTTGACAACCTCTACGGATACCCAGAGGGTGAGGAACGCCACTTCTGTACACTGCCACTTTTTCAGTTATTCCATTTTACAGCCTCCTCTCACTTAACTGTGTTTTGCAGCATCATCAGGTTTTGTCTTATTAGGAGCCGCGTTTGTTAATTTGTTAGTTTTTTTCTGTTTGCTGTATTTATTAAAATAAACGGATAATCGTCAAAATGACAAATGTGGACAATTATCAAAGCTTACATTACAATTCTGACAGCTTGAATTCACATGAATTTTCAAAAGAATATAAAAACCTGTGAAAGTGCTTTAAGCGTTTAAAACATGCGAGTAAAGAATGGAATCAGTAAAATGTGAGCCCAGTGAAGTTACTGTGACTCAAACATAGAAAAATGAGATTTTAATTAATTAGAGATTATTTTATTTAAAAGTATTTTATAGCATATAACACCTTTGAAAATATGCTTCGGCTCACATTTAACTCCAGAAAATCATCAATCAAAATATGGATATTACCTGACCACAGATTCATGGTGACGTCACTGCTCTTTTAACTGTTTGGTGTCTTTGCTTTGTTTGGTGGTTGTAGAAATGGTTTATTTGAGCTTTGAGCTGAGATTCAGAGGTTTCTGTGGACACTGCTCATGTTGGCACTTATATTTCTGACCTTTTCTTATAACCGATTAAACATGATCTCCTCGCTTTTGCTCCCATTTTTGGTGGTGTGGGTGCAAATGATCAGTCATGACATAATCTCATAATAAATAAGATACCGCAAATAATTATTTCTGCATTTGTGCGATTGGAGTGAATTGAAAATGTGTATGCAATGACACTGTTTTAAAGATTTAGCCTAAATCATTTTGGAGTGAATGAGCCTAAACATGATGACCTAACTAGTGATACTCTGTCACCTGTCTCTCACACACACACACACACACACACACACACACACACACACACACACACACACACACACACACACACACTCACTCTCACTCAAGCATGTTATGCCAGTTTCAGCTGAAACAATGTTTCAAACCATATTCCGGGGTTTTTAGTTCACCATTTATGAGGTTTCAAGAAGAAAATAAAAGACAGATCTGAATGTTTGAAAATGTTTTGGAAAAATTCTGTAAAGATGAGATGAAAAATACTCAAAGGATAAATTCAATTGGTTTATTTTTTAGATAAGTTGAAAAAAAAAGTTAAACAAGCAAGTAAATAAAGAAACAAGGTAAAACAAAGTAATAATGAAAAAAGTTAAACAAGTAAATGAAGAAAAAAGGCAGAGGAGAGAAAAGCCCAACAATCCCCTCTGAGCAAGCACTAGGTGACAGTAGGGAGGAAAAACTGCCTTTAAACGGGCAGAAACCTCCGGCA
>NW_005187490.1:1509916-1555838 GCF_000239375.1 Pundamilia nyererei
GGGGGGGTTAACAGAGGTGGAGCAAGACGAGGCTACATCAGGTGAGGAAGCAGTAGCGTCTCTCCTCCGGAACAAGTGGAACCATTTTTTCTTTTTTTTCATGCACTTTTCCACGAGCGCTTTTTTCTCCAGGATGAGATTTCTCAACTCATCGATTGTTTCTGTGTTTTGCTTTTCAAGTTTCTCACATCTTTGTTCCTCTTCTAAGGTTGCTTGTTGTTCTTCAAGCTTGTCTTTGAGTTGTTTGGATGTTGCCTCCTGTATCAGCTTGTCCTTGTGCATGTCTGCATTTCTCTGTTGGACCTCTTTGTGCTTGTCTTCTAACTGCTCGTTTCTTTTCTGGATTTCTTGGAGCGTGAGCTGCAAGTCTTCACGTATTTTGTCTTGTTGTTGTTTTTGTGCCTGAATTTGAGTGTTTTCATGCTTCAAGTTATTGAATTCCACCAAAATCCCTGTGAGCATCTGTGAGCAGCGTTTCTCCAGCTTGTCCTTTTCTTCTTCCACTTTAGTTGCTTTGTCCTCCAGCTGATTACAAAACTCTTGCAGTTTTAGATTTTTAGACTCAAAGTACTGGACAATATGTTTTCCTTCTTTCAGTCTTTCTTGTTGTTGCTCTTTCTGTTGAAGAAGGTCTTTATTTTGGCGCAGTGTTTCATCCAGGCTTTCTTTCAGCATTGGGTATTTTTCCTGCATGCTCTTCAGTTCGTGCTGCATGTCTCTTTGCTTTTTGTCATGCTCTTCCTTCTGTTGGAGGATTTCTTTCTTTTCTTCCACAGCTTCATGGAGCTGTCTTTGGAGGAGCTGATTCCTTCGGTCCATGTATTGGAGATCCCATTGTATCTTATCAGTCATCGTTTTCTTGTCTTGGAGCTGGTTGGTCATTTGTTTTAGTTCTGCACTCTTTTGCTTGTTTTCTTTAATGAGGTGCACAATCTGCTCTCGGGTCTGAGCAAACTTGATTCCCCAGCCCTCATTAATAATTTTTATGTCCGGCTGGCGCTGTTGTCTGTCTTCCAGCTCTTTATTTTGGGCTTCCATTCGTCTACACTTGTCCTCCAGTTGAAGTTTCTCTTCATTTTTTCTGGAGATGGTAGTTTTCCTTCCTACTCTCCTCTAATGCCCTTTGGAAGGATGAGACGTCACAGATTGTCACAAACATCCCTAATATTATATAACAGACAACAGAAAACAAGACAGTTTTTTTTCTACGCAATAGAACTACAATACAAGTTTGTTTTAATTATCCTACTTTTTATAAAAGATAACATTTATTAAAGAATATGCATTTAATTAAAAAAACTCTATTCATCTAAAGGGTAACAAAAAGGGGGAGCTTCCTGCTCGAAAATGAAATGTCCCCATTTTTCTGGGCGTGGGTGCTTAACTAGTTAAAAAGAACACAAACAAACATCTGTCTCCTATTTTTTATGTCACACAGGAAAGAAGCTTCAATATCTGATGAGAAGACATTAATTTGTTGGTGTTTGTGGTGTTTGGTGCAATTTTCTTGTTTTCTGGGTTGTTGTTTATTTACAGTGGAGATGAAGATCTCTAACAAGTTGGTTTGTTCACATTTGCACATCTTAATTTTTAAGAGCAATGTGTTTGTTGAGTTTATACACTATATGCATGTAAGGCAACCGTTTCCTTTTTCAGTATTTTGTGAGGTGCATTTTTCTCTGTTTTAACAAAAAACAGACATAAAAGACATTTAAGTCGACCTAAGATGATTTGTTTAAATTTCTACATGGTCTTACTGAGGTGATGCAAAGTGAAACATGCTTTCTTCTTTTTTGGTAATGTGCTGGAAAAGCTTGAAAATGGACCTTGAATGTGCTTAAACAGTGCTTGAATTTGACCCTGAAAGATGTGTATGAACCCTGATATTAATAAAAGGTTGACCTAACTGATCAAATAAAGTCTGTGCAGTTTAGTTGTTCCACTCATATTAAACCAAATGATGGTGTGGCGGCCTGTTCTAGTGTGAACTAAGAGAGGGTTTGAATGTAAGAGAGGGGGGGGAGGAAAAGGAGACCTAAAATGTAACCCCTGCTGCTCGACTGAGGAGGTGAGTTACATTAGTGCTTCCTCTTTATTAGAAAGCGGTTTGAGTGAATTAGAAGTCTTGTTTTTTTTGGAGGATATACTCATTAGTCATGCTAGGCATCCATCTGAACTCTATCGAAATAAAGGTGTATTTTAACTCATTTCAATTTCTTCTAATACCAGAGATATAGGACTATACAAAGTAGCTGCTGACATCTAAAACGACAGCACACTTATTGTGTCTTTCTTCACCTCATCACTTTTTTCTGTGTGTGTTTTTCTGTTGATGCCTTTCAAACAAAACTAGCCATGATATTTTCCACCTTCCTCCTCTGACAATTAATATCAGTTAACCCCAGATGTCTCATGCAGATATCCTAATTCTGTGTATGGTAATCTTGCACCATTAAACTGTTAGTGAATGAGGCAACAATAAAAGTGGGAAACGTGCATTAGCAGATCAAGTGGTGCCTGCTTATTTCCTGCTTTATGTGAGCTTCTGCTGTAGTTTATTATGTGCTTTTAGCCCCAAGAAACCAGCCTTTTACTGTGGCGCACAATAAGATCTTCTGATGTTTGGTGTCATCTTCCAGTGATCTCCTGTGAACAGGTGGATTAATTCACTTCAAGTTTATGTATGTAGCACCAAATCACAGCAGGCGCTGAACACTGTAAAGACTCTAGAATAATTATGGAGGCACAACATTTAAAGCTCCTGTCCTTCTGTCCCACATACCTAAAAGTTAGTTATATGATAAATAGCCCCGTGTTTGTTTACTTGATTTGTAAAATGCAAAGTGGTGACTTTTTCTTTTCAAGTACGTCCTCATATGGAGACAGCTTTTTTAATGGCATAAAACAAGTCATTGTTTACAAAAATTAGTAGATTTTATTGGGCAGAATGAGGTAAACAGTGAAGAAAAGTATGAGAAAACAGAGCACGTCTCCGGAGACTATGGCAACTAGATTTATTGTATACGTGTGTGTATTAAGGACTGACACAGACAAAGAATGAATCAGACAATGAAGCAATGTCCTTTTTAAATGTTTATTAAAACCATTCAAGTATTGAGTCATGAATAAAACAGTAATCTCTGATCTGCTAATTGGGAAACAGAGGATGTCAGTGTATTTTTCAGTGCTAGTTGTCCAAATTGAGTGAGAGGACTTTACATTTGAATAGATTCGATTACAAGTTATCTTTGGTTTTAATTGAATGAGTTTAATTTGATTTAAATCAAGCCAATTCACAACATATAAACTTGAAATATATGGTAAGATAGGGGCCATCTGCCTCCACCGGTTGGGGTAAGAAAATGAAACTAAACTATAGGAAGACAAAGAGGAAAGATGTTCATGATATAGATGAAACTTTCCGCTAGCCCTGACTAAAATATTGTTTTTGACAGGAAAGTATTGTTTCATTCATTTTTATTCCATGAGGTGGACAGCAGGAATAGAACAAACCAGATACTAAGAAAAAAAGTATATAATGAAATATTCTCGATATGCTAATATTCCCACTGAGACTGGATAAGATTATTCTAAAACTGGTAAAAAATACAATTCTCTTCATGCACAAAAATCCCACCACTGGGCCCATCACATCCCAGCCCAGTTCGCATTCTGCATTGGAGTCCGTCGCTCGATACCACCGCGGCCAGTAGCGGTTTTTTAAATGGGCGACACGGGCGGTTGCCCGGGGCGGCATCTTGGTGGGGGGCGGCATCATGGGCATCGGCGAGAAAAAAAAATTGCTCGTACTCATGCTGCCCCGACGTCAGCCAGCGCATATTGGGAATAGTACAGGCACCGATCGGTTTTCTATCACCCATTTGCTGGGAGTAAGGGCGCCCTCCGTTTGCGAGGTCGCCTGCTGCTTGCGGCACAGGGAGGAGAGGGCGGGGCGGCGGGGGATTCTCTGGCTGACCATCATCCCGGAAGCTGCCCTGGCTTATAGCCATGGCGACCCTCTCCCAACATGGCTGCACCCAGTGAACAACAATGAGACACTACTGACAAATGCAGGCAGTGGTGTACATCTGCCCTGATCTCAATCACATGCGTTGTCTCCTACTGTCGCCGTTCCTGCTGTCGGGACTGGGTCACCACATCACGCTGACCGGTCTCCAGACAAGGCATCGCACCCCCCACGATCACGCAGCGACTCTCTCTTTTCCACCTGGCCTTCATGCGTTCCTCTTCCAATCTAGGGCCTGTCTCCTTCCAGTGCTCAGCTTGCTTCCTTTTAATACGACCTTTAAAAAGCTGAAAGGACACCTCTGGACACACCCATGCCTCAACATGTGATCTCTATCAGCTAATTTGTCCCATTGCCAGCCAATCCACAGTGGATTAAAACAATGTAAAATAACACACTGAAACAATGTGATACAAACAGAATAAAGTCATGCAAATAAAAACTACACTCACAAATAAACACTAAAATCAGAAAAAACCCCAATATAAACGATGAATGCAAATTTCTACTGTGTGAAACAGTTTCACTCTTTGAATATTTTTCATTTCTTACAATCAGAATTCTCCAATAGATTTTTAGAAGAAAATTATTTTCTTTCATGCATCACCAACTGAACCTTTTATGTTAACGTCTCAATCTCCAGCCTAACCTCATTGAATTTTGCTTAGCAAAGTACTTTTCAACTCTAATAATTAGTAAGATTATATTTCTTATCATCTGTTGGTCGTCTGACCTGATAAACTTCAATGAACATTATAACACAGGACTGATTGTCTCTAAAAATGGGCTCCTGCACGCTTGCAGACATTTTTCCATCACAACTTATGGATGATGAATGATTTGATTAAAGCTGTGAAACATTACTGATAAACTTCATGTGATGTTACATTAAAGCCAATTTTCTATTAAAATCAGGGTCTTTTCTAACTGACTTCTGACCTTTGAGCAGTAGTGTGTACTGTATGCTTGTATGTAACTGTATCTGACCTGGATTTTATCACCAGTTTCAAATAAGAATCTTCTTTAAAGTCTGTCTTTCAATACAAAATAAGTTAAACTTTATCAAGGCTGATGGTAAATTGTCCCTAACAAGTCCACTTTATTGCGTGCTCATTGACTTTCTCCTATCAGAACTGTTTAACAAGTCCACTTTATACATGCTTATTAATCTATCACGCTTATCAGTGGCTCATGGTTGCTTAAAGCCTATGTCTGAACTTGACCACAGAGCCAGAGCATCGTTCAATCTTGGCAACAGCTCCCGGATGACAAACTCCACTTTCTCTGCATCAAGACAGCTCATAACTTTTTAACAGTGTCTCTCTGTCCTCATACTTCTATACATTCTTAACAGTCTGTCCCTGTCCTGATACTCCTACATCATCTGCTATAATCAAAAACCATGGACTCTCACTGCAATGTACGCTACAGCTAAAAAGTTTAAAGCAACAAAACAACCTGAAGAGTCGGTCGGAGCCGAAAGATTCGGATCTTTTTAGTGAGTCGAGCCGAAAGTGCCGGTTCTCTAAAAAGAGCCGGAAATCCCATCACTAGTTTCTTGAGTAATGAAAGTAGTAGCAGTTTAACCAATAGCTGCTCCCTGAACCTTACTTTCGTTTTCGTGTCAAAGTGAAAGTGAACTAAAAGGCACATACGCTGAGTGTGTCTGGTTTGGTGACGACTGTTTTTAAACCCATAAAGCCAACAGTTAACATTGCAGTTAAAATACATTAAATGTGAACACCTTCGGCGAAGTCTGCGTTAAAAGGTGAGTGTTCCGTGTGTAATGACAGGACTTCAGCCTTTAACCGTCGCATATTCGTCTTGTAGCCTATATGATTTGAACGTTGCTAGTTTTGCTTTTAAACACTGTTTTTTACAGACTGCAACCAATATCCTCACAGTCTTGACTGTAAATGACAATACTTACCGTAAAACTACATACATAGGTTCTTAAGCTGCTTCCTAATAATGTCCCCCTCCAGGCAGCCCTGGGGTTTTCTTAGTGTTAAATTGTTTCATTCTGAACTTCTTTCTGCTAAATTGTGAGTGTGAATTATGATTTATGAGGATACGTAGTTTAAAAAGTGAACATGAGATCATTAGTTCGGAGCCAATCGCGTGAGATCAAGAGCGTTTCCGTTTCTATTATCCACACTTTTCCAGCGTTGTAGCAGTTTGGAAACAAACTAGCCCAACTACCTTCTCATGGAAAGAGTAATCGCTGTATTTGGCCTCCCTAAGCACACAGAGTTAGTCTGCACAATAGCACAAGGCATGTTGCAACAGCATGCATTATTTTGAACAGTGCCGCAGAAAGAGGGGTACTACTGCCTGCACCTTTTGTTAAATAGATCTGGTCAAGGTTGCAGAGGACAAGGACGGACGATCAAGCAACCTGATACTTTAAAACAATCTCCAAAAGCTGATATTTACTTGGAATAAAATTCATTCGAATTTATATATATATATATATAAATCCTTATTAGAAATTCAACCTGTCCTTCAGTAAGCAATGTGCAGTTTGCAGGGGTTCCCAGCCACAGAACCCAAGTGATTACTCAAAGAGAAAAAATTTAATGATTAGAGCATTACAATATTTTGCTTCTGAGGACCAAGGCTTTCTTGTATATTTTTTTTTTTAATTGGTCTTGAGCAACAGATCTCCAGGCTTTGACAGTCTTTCAAAGTTTTTCTATGAATATTGGCATTTTCACTACAGGCCTTGTAGAATATTAACACTTAGATAAACCTATGTCTGGCTATATGTAATTTCATTGTAGTATTGTTACTTAGACTGAAGAACATGGGATTATTGGTTTCACCAATATATAATCTCTACCATTTTGAAGATTATTGCTTTGCAGTCTAGAGTGCAATCTTCCCGCATAGTCTGTCCATGCTTTTTTCTATGCTGACTGTCGGACAGCTGTCATGTGATCTTTAGCCTAAGTCCTTACCTAACAAAACATTCAAACAATTCTATGATCATATTACGATTTCAAAGTATTTTAAATACACTGATACTGTACACAAACCTTAACACCAAGGACTCCTACTGGCCACATGGGCTTGGGGATTGCCGTGGCAGTGAGTTGTCTATGTGTGGCATGAGGGAACCAAGAACAAGGCAAGGGAGAATCATAATTTTGTATAAAAAAAGTGTAGGAATTGGAGCAGCGAGGAAGAATGCTGGACCCAGGGTGGAGCCGACAGCATCCCCTGGTAGTGTAATCTCAGACTAGCCAGTCTGGAGCAGTGCCAGGGTTCGAAAGCTGGGTAGTGTCGGCAGAGAACACTCACACTCAGGCAGTCCCAGGTCCAGTAAGAAGGATCATGGCTGAGTCCACCGCAGGGAGCATGGGGTCCACTTACTGGTCATAAGTCCAGTAGATGGATGGCCTTGAAAGGCTAAGCCATCTCCCAGTTATCACTGGAGCCTCAGTTTGAGGTGGTGCAGCTGTCGAGCAGCTATGGCATAGTGGCTTGAGAGCGACTGCAGCACTGAGGATGAAGAGCTGGAGATAAAGGTTGAGCTGTGTGTGGCATGGGAAGAATGGGCAAGCTGTGATTTCTTTATCTCTTTAAACAATTCCATCTGGTATATTCAATCAAAAATATCAGAGATGTTTGAATAGTAAAGCAGTCAAAGATGCATGATGAGAATAGCCTTCATGTCAGAAAAAATCTCACTGATATAACAATGTCTTTTTTTTTAAAAATTTTAGACAATCTCAGAAAGTCCTTCTACAGCTTCCCACCCAGCAGCACCCAGTCTGTTGGATCCACTGTGTGGTCATGTCATTCTGTCAGGACTTGAGTACAATGCAGAATTAGATGGATTTAACATAGAGTTAAATGCACCTTTATGTAGGTTAAAACAGTAAATCTATATGGCAGGAGAAAACAAAGTCAGTGGATATCATTTTAAAAGAATGTTTAATGTTTAATGTTAATGTTTTGGTGTGAATGTGGGAGTGAATGTGAGTGCGAATGGTGGTCTGTGTGTATGTGTTAGCCCTGTGACAGACTGGTGACCTGTCCAGGGTGTACCCTGCCTCTCGCCCTGACACAGCTGGGATAGGCTCCAGTGCCCCCCGCGACCCTGAAAAGGATAAGTGGAAGCCAATGGATGGATGGAGGGTTTAGTGTTTCATTGAACCTAAAGACTAATCTGCACACAAATTTCTAGTAATGTTTTTTTTCTTCTGTCTTTCTTTTTTACTGTGTTTCTTTCTTTAAATCGGGACATGATAGTGTGTCTAATCGTGTCTTGTAGACTGTAGGGTTTGTGATTTTACCAACTAGGTGTTGGACAAGTATTTGGTTGCCTGTTTCTTCAAAGTACTTATCCGGGATCTTTTCTTTCTTCAGTCCTGGAGTTAAAACAAAAGTTCTTCTTGATATCCTGATGTCATGTCTTGTCTTTAAATATCCCAGACATGAAGCGCCACACACACAATGACAGCTCTCAGATGAAAGAAGCCCTCCAGCATGATACACAGCAAAATCCTCAAAAGGAGAAAGAAAAGCATGAAAAAGAACAGCACAGCAATGATAGCACAAATCAAGACAGCTTCTTGCCATCCTCTTCAAGAATTTGCAGTGCAGAGAATGTAAAAGACGGACAAGCAGACGGACAACAGAAGGAACGGACTTCATCTTGCTGTCAGCTGAAGGATATGGGGCGACTTCAACATGGAGACATGAAGCTGGGTCCCCTAAGATTCGACAAGAGACACACAGTCCTCATAGATGTAAGACCAAGTTATTTATTTATTTATTAATTCCTATTAGTATTGATGTAGTTTTACAGTGCCAGAGCTGATAGGTGGGCAGGTACAAATTTGCAAAGACAAAGGCAAAGTGATACTGGAAAACTTTAACTCATAAAGAGAACAAAGGATGCAAAGACAAAAACATAGAAATAAAGGAAAAATCACAATTGGTCACCAACTACTGCCTGCGTAACAAAACGTTAAAAAAACTGATACACAAAAATCAAATCTTGCTATGTTGTTTGTATGAGACCATGAGTGTCTCTGCATGTGTGTTAGTCATGAAACATAATTGATGAGAAACTGCAACAATGTCCTTTGGAAGTCAGAGGCAGACAGAGAAAGGCCCAGGAGACCCACTGTCCACAGCCCCTCAAGAGCAGTGAAGACCTGAGGCCAGATGTCATGATGATAACTGCATGCCCATCCCTGCAGAAGGAAGAGGGAGGCTCCAGACAGAGTCCCCATGGTCAAAGAACCATGGAGAACCATTGGATGATTTATTGGAAAAGAGGTATTGGTTGTGTTCTTGAAATTATACTTTTTATCTTTCAGGTGGATACTTTCAACTCTCAACGGATATTTGTATCTCAGAAAGGGAGAGATCTATGGCACAGCGACTTTGTGAAGATGCCTTGTTCACAGGCAAGTATGGCTTCCTCATTGCAAAAGGATTCACTTATTATTCAGGAGAAATAATTAAGTAACCATGTAAAGTTCAGTGGCTGTCACAACCCAGAACTCAAAGTGACCAAAAGAAATAAAAACCTCAGAAAATTAAACTGCCATTAATAGCAATATTAAGTCAATTTAAGACACAAGCCTGTGATTCAAGACTATGAGCAGATGTGTTTTACAAGAAGAGTTTTACATTTGGATCCTGCTCTGCCTGCCTCACAGCAAGCCCGTTTAAGCCCAATCTTAAAAGTAGAGATCCAAACTGAAAGCTGGCTCCACAGAGGAGGGGCCTGAAAGATTCAAGGCTCTGCCTCCCATTCTACTTTCTGATATTTTAGGAGCCAAGTTGACCAGCTGTCTGAAAGCGATGCACTCTAATGGGGTGATACAGTACTATAAGTTATTTAAGATAAGATGCAACCTGATTATTCAAGACCTTGCATGTTAGGAGAAGGATTTTAAATTCAATGCTGGATTAACAGGGAAGAAGAGAAGATGAAGAGAAGCTAGTATAGGAGAAATATGTTCTCTCTTTCTAGTCCCTGTCAATACTCTTGCTGCAGCATTTTGGAGCAACTAAGGGCTGTTCAGGGAGTTTTTGTGACATGATACTAATGAATTACAGCAGTCCAGGCCAGAAGTAATATATCTATGATGTTTTTCAGCATCACTGAAAAATTTAATACCAACAGCATGCTCTAATCGCTGTAATAAAATATTACTGTCAGCAGTATCGAATGCAGCACTGAGGTCTAGCAGGACAGGCACAGAGATAAGTTCACTGTCAGAGGTTTTTCAAACCTGCGAGACATGTTATACAGGTTTTTAGGCATTCAAGAGCCACTGGAGGCTAAGAATTGCTTTGTGTAGGTTTCAAGAGGTGTATTATCTAGGTAGCTGGAGAAAAGCCAGATAAGAAGACTGCAAGAAGTTGGTGTTGATGTACAGTGACGTGCATGTTGTTCACACAGTAGTAATTCAAACTAATGAGCAAGCCACAGGGTACTGAAATATATGTATTAAAATAACTGTCACTAGTTGCTAGTATCCATGATCTCATTCTTTTGGTCACTACTCACAGTTTATGCCCACAAGTGAGGAGAGGGACCTAGATCGACTGGTAAATCAACAGTTTCATTTTTAGAGACAGCTGTGTCCTCAGCAAGGTGGACAGCAGTACAACATGTATATCTCTGCGTCCTGTTAATTTAAACATATTCCATTATCTCTTATCTCATCTTAAATATCTTTCAAATGGTTCATTCTGTCATCGGGTGATTGCGGCTATTGGCCGAGCGTGGCTCAAGAGTTGGGAGTTCGCCTTGTAATCGGAACGTTGCCGGTTCAAGCCCCTGCTTGGACAGTCTTGGTCGTTGTGTCCTTGGGCAAGACAGTTCACCTGTTGCCTACTGGTGGTGGTCAGAGGGCCCGGTGGCACCAGTGTTCGGCAGCCTCGCCTCTGTCAGTGCTCCCCAGGGTGCCTGTGGCTGCAATGTAGCTTGCCATCACCTAGGGTTGTGCGATATGACCAAAATCTCATATCCCGATATAAGAATTCTATCGTCCAATAACGATATAAATCACAAAAATGTAACATTTTCTGTGAATCTCGGGCAGCTCGTCTTGTGGGAAGTGTTTCCAGCTGTGCGTCATGTAGCTGGAGTCGAGTGTTTTAACCGATGCATGAAACTATACATTTTTAGACACAAGTTGTAAAGGCCGCCGTTTTCTTTGTGAGTATTTATTACACGGCGTGCTGCGGGAAAAGCCTGTTCTAATGTTTGAGTCTAAGGTTTATTTTTTAGCACCTGGCAGCTCTTTTTTAATTCTCATCTGTAAATAATCTGCTCTTTCACGTCATTCAGTTTATTTTGAAAAGTCTCAACAGGATTTTGAGCTTTATTGTGAAAGGTTTATGTGGAAAATAAACAAGCGGACACGCGATGGTGTTACCGTCGTTGTTGCTAACCACAAAGCATAAAAACAGGCGCTTGTCCGTCCATAGTGTGGTTATATAAAATATAAGAGAAAGAGAGAACTTTAAGAAATTAATGTAGCCACTACAGTGACCATCAAAACAATGAAAAAATATTGCCGTAAACAGTTTATTTTGCGACACCACAAAACAAATGATAGTGTAAAATGAAACGACAGATGTTTTTATATCGTCATCCGATATATATCGTTATATCGAACAGCCCTACCATCACCAGTGTGTGAATGGGTGGATGACTGGATGTGTAAAGCGCTTTGGGGTCCTTAGGGACTAGTAAAGCGCTTTACAAATACAGGCCATTTACCATTGCTGGATGTCATCACTCACAGTATAAGTTCTTGGCACTATCCCATGGATCCTGGAAAGTCTGGATTTTTAATTTTTTATTGCAGTGAATTTCTCATCTGGGGCTGACAGATCATGTGGTCCTTGTCCTCTGCTTGTTTCCTTATTTTTCTTTTTTTAAATAATCTTTTATAATCTTTTCATATCCCTTTGATTCCATTTTTTTTCTATTTACTTCATTCACAGTGCTCCACCTAATTCACTAACTGTCCCCTTCTATCCTCCACTGCATTCTGCATTCATCAGCTTCTCAAAGTACTTGTTCCCATCTTCTCAATATGCTCTCTTCACTTGTGTTTTTTGCCCCATCTCCCTTCCCTTAACCCCACACGGTTGCGGCAGAAGGCTGCCCTCCCTGACCCTGGTTCTGCCAGATGTTTCTTCCTGTTAAAAGGGAATTTTTACTTTCCCAAGTGCTTGCTCACAGGGGTCATATCTTTGTTGGGTTTCTCTTTGCAATTGTAAAGTCTTTATCTTACAACATAAAGCAGAATGAGGCAACTATTGTGATGATTTAATAATAATGTATACTTCATGGATCCCTGTGGGGAAATTCCTCTCTGCATTTAACCCATTCACTCAGTGAAGCAGTGGCGGCCACTGGGTGCCCGGGGACGGCACCTTGCTTAGGGGTACCTCAGGGTGGCCGTTCAGTGGATTCAAACCCCCGACCTGCCAATCATGGGGCCACCACTCTACCTACTGAGCTATCCCTGCCCGAAATTGCGCCCCATTTGGCGCTATATAAATGAAATTTAATTGTATTTTGAAAGATAGGACTAAAAACTGAGGCATCTTAACCTCAGTGAGCAATCAGAAAACCACAAAACTTAAAACCATAACCAAAAATTGGACTAACTCAATAACTCATACTTAAATGTTAAGTACCATTAGTTGAAAACACAAAAAGCTGGGAGCCCAGGACTATGACTCACAGTCTCCAGTTGTGTGCTAGTTTTACAAATTTGCCCCCACTGACAGAGACTAACATGAAGCACATTTTAAATGTGTTTTAATTGTATTTCATTTAGGCTTATATAAAAATAATATAGATTTTATATGTTGTCTCAAATGGAACAGAGCACATAAATGTAATTGTCATTTCAGGTAGCACATCAGAAGTCAAGGTGGGATGTGATATCCAAAAAGCTGAAATCTCTGGCCAGTAAGAAAACAGCCAGTGTCAAAGATGTAGAGGTATGTTGGCAAGAGTGGACATTGAATCATTGTTCATTTTTACACTGATAATGTGAAATTTGTTCCCAAGGACACATGAAAAGTTAAACGGGTGCTATTCTTTGACCATGCTTAATGTGAATTTCTATGACTGTTATATAAGCATATTAGGTGGTCTTAAAACTTCTCTCATCAGGAAGCTATCATCAAGTATAACCCCAAATATAAAGATCAGTGGTCATTTGATGCCCTCCACACATTGGATAAGGTGAATACCCACATTTGGTAATTGAATTATTAGTTTTGTGACTTGACTATTTAAATGAGCGATAATAAGCAATGAACATATTTTCTTTTCAGATTACCCCATATACAGAAAACTACTACAAGACACTGTTTCCAAAGATTGCTGCATTGGCCTTGAAGCTCCCTAAATTTGTGAATAAGGTATCATTTCCAGTTATCTTCTACAAGTAATATTGTGTTGACTATTGAAATAAATTATCTTCTTGGAAAATCTAAGAAATACAAAACCCTCCAAAAAACTTATAACTTAAAATCAAGAGAATAGCATTTTTATATAAGCAATGAATTGCCAAAAATTGTAAAATTGAAACTTGAACAGTTGAAAATGTTCCAAGTCTCTTTGAAGTAGCCCCAAATACTGAGTCACTATCTTGAAATGTCACTAAAAGGAAAGTTCTTTAAATTAAACAGAAATCGAATATATTTTTTAGGGCGCAAACGGTGCAGGACCCTAGTTTCTTCTCAGACTACATGAATGACAATATGCTGAAAAGGAATGAAGAAATAAGCACCTGGTGTTGGTGGAAGCGGTTAAAAAGCATCTATCTATAAACATCTCTTGTTTTGTGCCTCCTGCACTTACATCTAGTCTTCAAGTTATCATCATTATTCATTGATTTTATTGACAAAAATCTTTTTGGTGTGCTGTCATTTAAACAATGCAACATTAATGCTTTGCTGCATTCCTGCAAATGTACAAATTATTGGATTAAAATAAAAATGCTCCTCCTTGTTCACCTGAATTCAGTCCCTCTTTTGGAGAAAAATTCAAAGAATACATAAAATTTTAAAATGTGCAAAATCTTAACACAAAGTCATTAGGACATTACTTTCACCTTTACATTTAAGTTCATTCATTTGAAGATCAGTAAGGTGCTCATTTAAAGTAAATCTCCGAGAAGCAAACTAAAGTCAACTGTGATTGTCATGTGTGTGATTAGAACATGCAGGCGTGTGGTCAGTGTTTGATTTGCTTTTGGTTTGTATTCCACTGGCCCCTCAGAAATTTACAGTATCATTCAATCATATTCCTCTGTTGTAGGAAGCCAAAATTGCGACTGATATTAAAATATATCTAATCGTGCGGCACTGATACATAACCTATTAAGAATGCCTTGGTGACTTTAATTAGATTGTGATCAGGATGATTATCTAGACCTAAAGCCGACACATTTATGTTTTCAGTATCTGAAAGGTATTTATTTTTTCAACTCCAAAAGTACATATAAAAGTAGGCTGTAGTCCACTGGTTTGCGAAGTCTCTGGGTGTAAAGTCTCTTAATATAGGGACTATGGGATAACACAGAGAGTACAGACACATTTGTGCGCAGTTCTGCAAAATAACAGTTCAATTCAGTTTTATTTACATAGTGCCAAATCACAATAGCAGCCACCTCAAGGCAAAAAGGTTCCAGTAAAAATAGGAACCTTTTCATCCTATACTGTAAGTAGGTAGACTGCTGATTGTCTAAAACAACAGGGAAGAACAGCAAAGCTTACTGTGAAAAGGTTTAAAAAAGTTTACTTTTAATGCCTTTTTGTTGTATGCATGATGATCAAAATGAACATAAATATGAACAAAAGTAGACAGCATTCCTGGTTGGTGCTAGTTGTTAACGTTATAATGTTACACTAAGCTGTTATGTATATGTGGGTCTGCAGAGCACTTCATATAATTAACTCAGTACCATGACACCTTTGGACAAATTAATGCCAATTAACTTGAAACAATTATTAATTATTAGGGACATTTGTATTCTAAAACGAATAGTTTTCGATGAGAAAACTAAAATTAAGTTCTCCTGAAAATAAATAATCTGACTGACAAAATGCGTTTCCATGTTCTCAGGCTATCCCGCTTCTACGAAAGGGACAGAGTGCAGCCATCACATTGTCTCAGGTTCAGATATCCTGCCTACTTGCCAATGCTTTTTTTTGCACCTTCCCTCACCGTAACACCTCCAGTCCCAACGCAGAGTACTCTGGTTACCCCAGCATCAACTTCAACAGGTTGAAAAAAAAATCCCTTCACTGTAGTCTCTCATTTTGTGTGCCTAATGTATGTTAATTGTTAATAATCATTCTCCACACAGTCTATTTGGAAACTGGTCACGGAGGAAGGGAGAAAAGTTGAGGGCCATCATGCATTATTTTAAAGAAGTTACAGATGAAAGTAAGTTGAATCCTCCCATTCTGCCCGTTTGTGAGACATCTCAGTAAGAGTCCATTGGTGTTTAGCAATGTCATTGCAGGTACCCAACCTAAAGGACTGGTGACATTTGAGAGGGAGTGCCTCAGCTACACGGACATGCCCACATGGGAAAGGTAATAACTGATAGATTGATAGATCTGCTGTGGTAAAGCAGCAGCTGTGTTACCACCTTGATTTACTACCTTGATTTTCTCTAAATCATGTTGTTGTTCATGTGATAGCTGTAAGGCGAATCTGTCTAAACTTCATATAACCTCAGAAGGTCAGATTGAGCTTGAAGGTAAAGGCATGCTTCAGGTAAGAACTGTCCCACATGAATAATGATTTACAGTTTCATATTTTTTGTTTGGGATTTGGTTATTTGTGTGTCTATGTATGTCTATGTGCAGGTAGACTTCGCTAACAGCTTGATAGGTGGAGGTGTGCTGGGCTCTGGTCTGTTGCAGGAGGAGATCCTGTTCGTTATAAATCCAGAACTGATTGTAGCTCGCCTCTTCACAGAGAAACTTGAAGACAATGAGTGTCTGATCATTACAGGTTTGTTCATAAATGGATTAATCATCTCACAAAAATTAGGCTGATTTCATACAAAAATTGCCTGAATGATTAAAATGATTAATTAAGTTAATTTTTGAAGCCAAAATATCAAATAACAACTGGTTCCATCTTTTCTACTATAAAGATTTCTTTTTTAAATTCATAGCTATTTTAATAAGTGAATGACACACTCATATGTCAGAAAACATAAATGGTTATTTAAAAAAAAAATCAACTATAACATGAATTTAAGACAAAAAAAAGTAAGGATGGATAAAGAAAATAAAATTAACAATTATATGTTATATTTCAATTTTGAAATTAAAATAATCATCAAAAAACAACAAAAAGAATCTAATTCAGTTAGGACCATGTTACCAAATAAATCATAGCATTGCAGCATAGCTCTGTGTTGGGAGGCAAGATGACAGATTAATCAACAATCAAAATACTGTGCAAGAGTCTCGAGCCATCCCTCATTTCTTTCTATCTTGTTCCAATTAGTCTTAGTAACAGCATTTCTCCAGGATTCGTGAACGTGTTTGAAAGTTTTTCTTTGGATATTAGATACCTTTTCTCTCATTCAGAGATGGAGAAAGTTGAGAAAGACAGGACAGGAGAGGAGGAAGAGAGGTCATATTTAAATTAAAGTTCTGCTCAGTGGTATTTGATAAACTAGAAATTTAAAGCTTACCTGTAAGTTCTCATGTTTTTAAATGAGATATTGGTTAGATACATGGAAAGGACTGATTCCTATAGCACGCAAAGTACTTTATACAACATGCTACATTCACTCGTTCACACCAGCACACATTCATACTCTGATGGATGCATTGGAGCATTGGGGTTAGTATCTTACCCAAGGATATTTGGCATGCAGACTGGGGGAGCCAGGGATTGAACCACAAACTTTCCAATCAGCAGATGACCTGCTCTACTTCTTCAGCTACAATTATGAGACTTCAAAGGTATAAGCATCACAGCTTGTTGTGTCAAAGTAACTGAGGATAAAACACAGAAAAACATGAAGGAAATTTTCCTGGCCTGGCTTTTTATAACTTAAAAAATATTCTGTAGAAGATCAAAAATGTTTTCTTGTCGGAGGTCAATTTTGGAAAAAAAAACAAACCCCAACAACAACAAAAACCAGCAGCACTGTACACAGCGGTAGACTGGTGCGTAATAAGCAAGTGAATAATGAAGCTGTGGTGGAAGTGAAGTGTAGTTTTGATTTTCTTCTGCTGTTTCAGTCAATTTTGGTCTAAGTGACAAAACCTGCAGCTTCAGAATCTGTGAGATGCTGGTGTTGTGTCCAAAAAGTGACTGTCTGCCAATAACTTCTTTTCGGTATTTGCCAAAAACTGATTTAAAACGCTATAAATAACTTGCTGGTGTATAATATGTGAAACATATATCAAATGTATGCCTCATAAATGATATCAAATCATCTTGAGCCACAAACAACATTCCTGTGACAAGGTAGAAGCCGCAATCAGTTTTTGGCAGTGACTTTTATAGATGTTTTACTTATCCAGTTAAAAAAAATCTCGCTGACATTAAAATGTTTTTTTTAAGAGTAATCAAGAGGACAGTGGAAATTGCAACAAATATAACGATAGTTCTGTAAACATATTTTAAGTGGACAAAAAGGACCGGATTGGTTATAATGTAAGTATAATAACACAGAGTTATAAAGATAGTTGAAAACAAGTAGTTTTTCAATTTTAAATATAACAACTTGTAAACCCTGTTCACTGAAGTCTGTTTACCAACATACGTAAAGATATTACACATAAAAAACACACTGAAGTGCCTCCACTCGAATACAAAGATAATGCTAAGATAAATAGCTCTAGGAAATTAAAAATGGGGAAAATGAATATAGTACAGAAATTCATGATAAATCTATTTACTAAAAATGAATGTGCATCAATATTTGTATTAATGTACAACTTTTGTTGTCTGTTTCTCAGGCTCACAGCAGTTCAGCTCCTATTTAGGTTTTGGAGACTCCTTTGAGTGGGCAGGTCCTTATGAAGATCAGTCTGAAAGGTCATTATTTGCCTTTAGAACTTTTTTTTTTTTTTTAGAACTTTTTATTGAGTTTTCTGATGCATTTTGATCCAATTTTTAGGGATGAATGGGCTCGGCGTAAGACAAAGATCCTGGCCATTGATGCTATGAACTTCAGACACAGCGTGGATCAGTACAGAATGAGACATATTACCCGAGAACTGAACAAGGTGAAGTTTATTATGTGTTATTTATTGTTCCTTTGGTTGTTCTTTGTTGGCAGAAAATAAAGAAGCACGAAGGAAAAGTCTCATCTTGAGTTGTGTATTCCATTTACACACACGTGGAAGCATATGCTACACTGTTTACTACCCAATGTAGGATTGGATAATCTCAAACCATTTCAGCTGAGTTACGACTGGCAGATAGTGATGCCCAGATCCTATTTTACAGAACTCCATCACTGTGCTCCTGTTAGACACAAGAGATCCATCACCATTACATCTCTTGGTGGATGGACACAAAAGTCTCACGTTTGGACACACCAAACCAAAGTCCAGGGTTAAATAAATAGCTAAATGTCTAAATTTTTGTCTTGGTCCGAGCAGTTCTCTTCTTATAGGCGTCCCTGATTTGTGGTAGTTCCACTATGAAAGTCTGATTCAGGCAATCTCCTACAAATTGCTGGGTGGTAGTTTCTAGGGGGGGTAATTTTAATGAACTAATTCTCTGAAGTAAATAATTTTCAACTTCATCTTCAACCTTTTAACTAGCTGAAAGCTATTTCAACTGATTTGGCAGATCTTTTTTTTTTACACCAGATGCCCTTCCTCCTAGGTATTGAAGCACGTGTCTTGCTTTAAGTGTCTTTTATGAGCGCTTTAATGTGAATAGTGTTGTGTAGGTGACGAGCATCATGAGTTTAAAGCTAGAAATAAAAACGTCAATGTTAAATGTTACCAGTGCCTATGTCCCACAGGTTGGATATTAGTTAGAAGAGCATGTGAGCAGAATTCAACTTGTGAGGAAATTTCACAACAAAACAGAGTTGCTGCAGTGTGCATGGTGGCAAGATTGTGTGCTTAGTCCAAATCAGCTCCCCAGGCCAGGGCTGTAACAGCAATTGGGAAAAACTATGTGAATAAGTGAATAACTGTGCCTTAACAAAACTTTTGTGTTACACACAACTTTTTGTGTGTAACCATGCTGTATTGTACACAGGAAATGAGACATGAATGCAATTCTACAAAGAACTGAAAACCTAATCTCATGATTATAAAACAAAACAACAAAAAAAAACAAATTAAAAAAATAAATAAATGAGTGGGTTTGTCCAAACCCTCTGACTGGGCATGTATACATACAAATTTAATTATTTAATATTTGCATACTTGTATTTTACTTTTCATCTGTGACATATTTATATTGCTTGTTTAAAAGTTATAGTAAAGCTTATAATGCTACTTAAAAGTAAACCCATGCTTATAATGTATGACTGCCATCTAAAATGAATTAATCTCATGTATCTTTGAAGGCTTACTGTGGATTTAAAGGGTACGATGGGCATGAAAACCCAGATATCGCTACGGGAAAATGGGGCTGTGGCGCCTTTAATGGAGACCCACAACTCAAAGGTGAACTTCTTTATATTCATTAGTTTAGTGCAAAGTCAGCTGCTGTAAAGTTTTATTCTTACAAGAAGGAATTTAGTCCATACAGCAGTGTAATGAGGAATTCACAGAACCAGAGGAAATCTATTTATACAGGGTCTCACCACATCTTTATTACCCTGTTGTCAGGCAGAAATACACTTACCATACACAGAATATTAACACAGATTAAGAGGATATATTTAGCAAACAGAGTAATCATGTCTTATTGGTCGAGACAGAAAACAGGACAATTCAGTTCACTTCAGTTTAATTTATATAGCACTGAATCACAACAGTTGAAGGGTTAGGATCTAGGAAAGTCTGTCACAGTGCAACATGAAATAAATGTATGTAAGTTCTTATCTGTTCATGTGCAGCTCTGATCCAGCTGATGGCAGCAGCAAAGGCTAAGAGGGGTTTGGCTTTCTTCACCTTTGGGGATGAAAATCTGAAGCAACACCTACAGCGCATATATGAGTTGATGTTCGCAGAAGGGATTACAGTAGGTGAGTGTTCCCAAGACATGCAGTTTTCTTTTCTCCAGTTTCTAACATCGCATCACTTTAAAGCTTGTATATTTTCCAGCTAATTTACTGAACACCTAATAATTTCTTTAAAGGGTTAGCTGGTGTCTGACTGAAAGCGGTATTTCTAAAAACCTGCAGACACTGGCCTTTAATATAATCGAAATGGAGACCTTTACTTACTTCTTGAATGCCTTTAACAGCCTGGACAGTGATTTTTATTTGAAGGATTCAATTTTTCTTCGTAAAGTTCAAAGGATGATCACACTTGTGTCTGAATGCTTGCCTTAATGCCTTCACTTTCTGCATTGACAGTAAGCACATAGTATTTTGTTACTGTCAGGTGAAGTGATTAGGACCCATACAGTTTTCGATTGTTGGTCACAGCAGCTTTCTAGCTACTTCCCACACCACACACCGCTCCTTCCTGACTCCAGACACTAAAAGGGGTCACCTGTGCCCTCCGACCTCCCGGCACCACCCTGTGAGCTTACCGTAACAACCCCCCCCCCCTCCCATTGCAGCAGAGCCAGAGGCCACACGCCTGCCACATGTTGGCTTTACTGACCTGTTACATTTGGTTGCTAGGTAAAGTAAACTTAGTCAATAACACCAAGAAAACCAGCTTCTTCTAATAATGCCCATGTCCCTAGAGCCCTCTGTTCTACCTCTCCCAGAACCACACCCCTATAATCAGAATGAAACTATGTTGTGTTCTTTAATTATTTAGAGCTGAATGCCAATTTTTAAAGATATAACTTTTCAGAATTTGGCTGTAAAAAGTGGTGTTTCTTTAATTTTTCTAATATACCTTTTTATTCCTTTTTGACAGGGACACTGTACAAACTTCTGCGTGACTTTAGCTCTGCCAAGCACTGTGATTCACATGTGGATCTGTTTGACTTCATCGAAAAAAACAGAAACTCCAAGAGTCATCTGTAAAGAATCTATATCCACATTTGCACTAAAATCTTGGAGGGTAGTTTTTATAACAGAAGAAAATACTGAGCTACTTAATCATTTTGAGAAGACAATTATTTTGAAGTGCTTTGTTTACATGATAATTAACTATACAGTAGCAGCCAGGAACAAAATAAACATCCAAATAGCATAATTTGGGTGTGTGCTTTGAGAGTTAGCACAGTGGTCTAATCTGCTTTATGCTAAAATTTACATTTGAGGTCTGAGGTTTGAGGTCATTGCCATACACCAGTTGTGGTCAGAAAACATTCTGAAGACATAATTCTTGAAATTTCTTGTAATTCTGCAATCTCATTAAATTACTTATATGACAATTTATTGCCAGTTTGTGTGGAATTTTATTTAATACTAGACTGAAAGAAACTTTCAGTATTTGAGATGCTGCATACATTTGTTAAGAAATACACAAAATACACATGGATAGTTACCTTAATAAAACACTATTTGCACGATAAGACTGGGATATATTTTTCAGAGTACTCCATTCCATGTCCACTACATTCTTTTGCCTCTGTTTGTCCATGTGGTGTATGTGATAGGACTGTGTTGATCCTGCAACATCATATTAATGTTGCTGCAGGACTACAATTGCACCTGAGCCATCTTGTATGCCATGTATGCTGGTTGTGGTGGGTGAAGATGACGGTGATCAAGAGGCAGCTCCTTGCATTCTAAAGTGACTCATTGTGAATTCTTATCTCTACTCTTTAGAAAGAAGTGAAAGTATAAAGAAAATGTCCAAAAGAAAAATGAGGTTAATCTACAAATTCTATTCGGGGCTTTCTCGTGAGCATGATTGGGAGATCTTGAGTATTTAGAAGATCTTTGGTTACAATGGTGACTGACTTCTCTGCAGCTTCTTGATTACATGTATAAAAGAAAAAGTGCAAAATTGTAAATTATATATTTGTGAAATATTGAAGAGCAAAAGCAGGACTATTCAAAAAGCTTTATTTGCCAAGATCAATGAAAACAGAATATGTATAATAATAATAAAAATACAAGTTAGTTCTTTATACTTAGGACTGCACTTTTCTGGACCACAGACCTGTGATGTTGTTTCTGAAATCTGTTGGAGCCACTCTGGAGCAAAGTGTGCTAAAATGCCAGAAAAGAACTATCCTCGTTTTCTTCCTTAAAATATGAACATCATTAATGTTTCTGATTTTGTAATTCTCCAAAGGTTGATTCTGTTCATCTGGACGAAGCGTTTTTGGTGGGAGAAACGTTTCGTCACTCATCCAAGTGACTTCTTCAGTCTCAGCTGACTGCAGGTTTCCCCAATTTTATAAACAGTACATTTGCACAATGACTGAAACTAGCACCACTGAAGGAAATGTATCTCCCACTGAAAACACTAGGTCCAGATGAACAGAATTAACTTTTGGGGAAAGTTTCTGATTGTTTGACCCAAAACAGTATACCACACATCAATAATATTATTTGAAGATTTGATCTGGATTAATTATCTGACTGAATATAAGAAAAATAAAATATTACAGTCTTAAAACTGTAATTTGTCTAAATTCACAGATGGATTACAGGCATATCATCAGAGTTTTCTCTAGTCCTTCACTGTAAACATGAGATTGTAATAGTGTTAAAAGTCATTGTGTGTTTTGAGATTACACCTGTTTACAATTCTAATCTGTAAAAATACTGAAGTAAAAACACAATGACGTAAAATTTCTGGAAAATGGTGAAGCCGGTCTGGATTCTCTGAAGCTCTGCAGATAGGCTATATCCCAGAGTGGTGGGAGATCATCAGCCCTTAGTATCAATGTAGATTCAGTTCAGTGCTGTGTCCAGCAAATATTGCAGCTCCATCTTGTGAGTGTGCTTGTTTCCAGTGGCTGGAGCTGCTGCAGCCTCGCGACCAGCATAGCTACACACACACACACACACACACACACACACACACACACACACACACACACACACACACATTAAAAAAAAAAAGAACAATACTGCCAATAACAATCACCTTTAACCTGGTTTACAGGTTTTTCCTTTTTTGTTTACAGGTGCCTTTTCCTCTTTTTGGGAGTAAATTAAACACAAAATATGAGTGAAGAACAGTGGAATGAGGCTGTGAGTTTATTCAACATTTAAAAGTCACAACATTAAACGTCTGCTGTGTGTTTGTGTACTGACATGGCCTCTAAATGATATATGAGTTCTCACTCCTGTTTACTATAATATCACTGCTCATGATGCAATTCAATGTGTCCTGCAGGATGGCTGTAGCTTAGGTGGTAGGGTGATCCATTTACCAGTCAAAATGTCAGGGGATCAAACCCTGGATCCTCCTGTCCATGTGCCCAAGTATAATGATAGTGTGTGTGAATGTTTTTTTTTTAAAGCATTCGATAAATGTGCAAATAAATAAAAACTGATGACCATGAAGACAAAGACAGGTGACTATCAGTGAGCAGCAGTGTGCTACAAAAGAGTGAAGGTCAGAAGGAGTTGCACGGTGTCTTTGTAGCACTAGATAAAGCATATAAGTGCCAAGAGGAAATGTGATACTGTACTACAAAGTCAGGAATAGCAGAGAAATATGTGAGGCAAGTGCAGGACATGCAAGACAGTGGTGAGGTGTGTGGTAGAAGATGCAGATGGGTTCATGGTGGGACTGAGATTACATCAGTGATTGGCGCTGAGCACCTTCCTTTTTGTATTGGTCTTGGACAGGTTGACAGATGAGGTCAGGCTGTGTCTACTATGATGTTTGACATTATAGCCTGTAGTGAAAGTAGGTATCAGGGAAACGAGGGTCTGCAGAGGTATGCACTGGGGAGAAGAAGGTACATGAAGAATACATGTGTGTGAATTAGAAAGACACAAGTGTAACAGTGAAGGTGGATGAGTTTAAATATCTGGGGTAAACCATCCAAAGCAAGACTGGTGAAGATAGGAGTGCACGTGGGGTGCAGTGAGTGGAGGCAAGTGTCAGGGGTGATGTATGACAGAAGGATAGCAGTAAGAATGAAAGGAAATGTTTAATAGATGGCAGACAGACCTGCTAAGTTTTATAGTTGGGTGGCACTAAAAAAACAAAAACAAAAGGCAGAGTTGAACAGGATTAGAAATGATTATATCAGAGGGACGATAAATCAGGTATGATATGTGACAGAAGAATGGCAGCACAAATGAAAGGGAAGTTTTACAAGACTAGTAAGACCTGTTATGATGTATGGTTTGGGACAACCAAAAAGACCAGAATGGACTCGATTAGATATATCAGAGGGACAGTTTAGATTGAGGGTTTAAAGACATAGTTAGTGAGACAAGCATGGTGGTTTAGACATGTGGAGACGAACAATAGTGAACATATTGGTAAATGGACTGGTATACTGCCCTGTCTTCAGGTGTACAGTCAGCTAAAGTCAAACTTACCAGATGGGGCGTGTGTGACCGATGGTGGTGCTGATGCGGGGCTTGACATAGTCATAGTAGCCGTGGTTTTTGTGCTCTTCTTGACACCAAACCAAATCTGCATTTGGATAGTGATCAGCCTCTTCTTTCACCAGATCAAAGGGGAATGGTGACAGCTGCCAAAAAAAGAAAGATGCCACAATGTGGTTGGAATGAACACTCAAGTTTCTGCTACTTTTGGTGTGGAAGTCTGTGCGGTGTTGCCTAACAAGGTGCTGTGATTGACTTAAGGCAGACAAATACTGCACACTATAAGGCCATGCCACCATTGTTTTACCTGTACGGCAGTGAAGTATGTGAAGTGTGAAATTGCCTTGACATTAGACTAAACGAGTCACTCCATAGTCTCAGATTCAGTTTCAGCTTTTTACAGACTTACACAACAGTTTTACCAAAACACTGATTACCTGCTCGATGCGTACAACAGCAATAGCTTCGTCCATGCCTCTGTTCTTGCGTTCCCGGGTCAGTTCATAGTAAATCTTGCCGGTGCAGAAAATTAGTCTCTTCACCTTCTCAGGGTTGGTGGCTGCATGCCCATTATCTGGGATTAGACGCCTGAAATGTGTGCCTGCATGACAGAAATCATAAAAACAGAAAATAACCAAATATTTTAAAAGTTCTTTTGCCCTTTTTTGATCTGTACTCACCTGGAAGCATATCATCAAAGCTGGACTTAACCTCAGGGTGGCGCAACAGCGACTTTGGAGTTAGTACTATGAGCTGCGATTAAAGACAGAGCATAGAACATGTTCATAATTTCAATTGACTCTTATCTTGCATGTTTTGGTATATATCTCTTACGGGCTTCCTGAAAGGCAGCAGGATCTGTCTGCGGAGAACGTGGAAGTAGTTTGCAGGAGTAGAGCAGTTCACAACAATCCAGTTACAGTCATAAAGCTGATGCATGGCAAAGTCTTCAGACAGTTCCTGCCAACATACAATGACGTAAAAAAAACAAACAGAAATTACAATACAACATACAAAATTTTACGTGGAAGATTAAAAAAGATAAGAAAAGTATAGTCAACCTGATGACAAAATGCACACAATACAATTATTTAATTCAAAAATTCAAAAGAATAGAATTATTTGTACCAATTATTTAATTTGTTTAGGTACTAAGGTAAATTAATCAAATAAAAAATATGACTCTGACAAAGACAGAAGAGGACGGAAAATTACTAATGAGTCCAAAGAAAAACAGAAAGATATTTTTGATTGTGGCAAAATACAAATCCAACCTGCACTGCATGTTCCACTCTGTCCTTAACATACGTAGTTACTGTGATGCCACCCATTGTTTTTGCTGTTGAAGCCTCTAGCTGAACTAAGTTTTTTAAAACCAGATGGGCTGATTAAGGACTGATATAACTGAGAAACATATCAACCATTACACAGGCTTACACTAAAGCATGCTCAAAATGCACAAAATGAACATAATGTTGTATGTTTACTTAGGTCATAGATTCCCTAGATAGACAGATTGTTTTTGGCTGTAGAGTTCCCCCTGCTGGCCATTAAAATGAATGCTGATTTAACTTCTGAAATTCCTTCTCTTTTCAGACTTGAAAATCATTTACTTGACAGACTATGATTCCTTAATGACATTCTGACACAAACTCACAGGGAATACATCTGGGTCATCATTGCACATCTGTAGAAATCTTTCAGGGCGTGCAGATGAGTGCTCTGGACCCTGTGATGAAAACGAAATGGAAGCAATACAAATGTGATGCAGTTTTCTTTTCTGTAGTGTATTTAAGGTTTGTTTATATGTGATATTGCAGATCTCAAGTTTATTAGTAACACATAAGGCACTATGTATCCATATATGTCCTTTCATTTGCATCAAAATAATTTTACTACCATGGACAGAATAAACATTTTGTTCCAGTACAACACAGTACCCCACAGTTTCACACAGAGACATAAGTGATTTGTGCTCTGACAGTGCAAGCCCATAGAATGGTATTAAAAATATAACAATTCGTAAAATCAAGAAGACATCAATACAAGGCAGGCGTTGCATTATAAGGTGGTAATACAATCCCAAACTCTGATGGTGAGACAAATCAAATTGAGATACATGTGGAATGTGGTAGATTAAATTCTTACCATTCCCTCCATGCCATGAGGAAGCAACAACACTATGCCATTCTGTCTGACCCACTTGGCCTGTCCCGAGCTGATAAACTGATCGATGATGCACTGGGCTGTATTGTGAAAGTCTCCAAACTGGGCCTCCCATAGAACCAGTGCATTGGGACTGGCCATAGCAAAGCCTAATTCAAAACCTGCACATGGGAGAGAAGAATGAAACAGAAGCCTTGATGTTGAAACATGCCAGCAAATTGAAAAGTGACATTTCAACTGTGAAATAGTGTACTTCAGGTACTGTGGGAGACAGAGAGGTAGGCAAAGAATCATGCAAAACGCACCAGATTTTGGTACTTTATTGTGTTTATGTTACCTACCCAGCACTGCATATTCAGATAGAGAGCTGTTACACACAGTGTAAGGAGCTTGATCAGGGGAGATATAATTCATTGGGATGCACATCCTTTTGTCAGTATTTTGGTCATGAAGAACATGGTGTCGATGGCTGTGAAATATAACCAGAAAAAATGAGTGGTATGACTGAGTTTGTCCTTTTTTTTTAAAATTCAGAGATAAGATGCATGTGAAGAAATTAATACAAGCACAGGTCAAAGAGATTTAGATGCAATCACCTCTTGATATTTTATTCTTAGGAAGTTGGCTACATAAACATGTACATAGATAGTACATCTATTTCTTACCTGAACGTGCCCCTCTCCACATCCTGACCACTGAGACGCACATGGATTCCCTCCTTGAGCAGAGAGCCAAAGGCCATATACTCCCCTAGAGCCCAGTCACACAGTCGCTGGCTCACCATATTTGCACGTCCCTTTAGGATACGACTCAAGCCTACAACATGAACACCAATGCAGAAAATCCAGGTCTAAAACGGCTTGAAAGTACATTAAGTGGATCTTCATTTTTGTCACACGAGACGTGAGGGCACCTCCATGTATAGCAAAATCCTGCACTGGGACAGATGCAGCAATGTTGCCAATGTGGCTGAGCGCTTGCTCGCTGATGCCAGTCGAAGGACAGGTCATACTTCTAGGCTGACCCTCCAGTGTGAAAAAGCCTAAATACACAGACACACAAAAGCATTAAAAGCAAGAGGCATGCATGGGATGCCCTTCTTGCCCAAGATTCAAAAATATTCTGTGTATTCAGTTGTATTCATTGTATTCTGTCTTAATTTATTGTGTTTGATGTTAATTTCTTGACAAAATAGGGAGTTAAAAAAAACAACACACAGAAATGGTTTAGCTTCATTAACAACATGTAGTCATACCGGGCCAGGGTGAATCTAGCCAGTGCTTGATGTGTAGGATCTTTTCATCTTTGGAGCGAGTATAAGCTTCCTCACAGATTTTGTCATAACTGGCTACTTCCTCCTGCAAGAGATCAATGCAAGTTGGGCATCTAATGAGAAAATTTAGTCTTTCTTTTTATCTTCATTGTGATTTTTAATCTAGTAACTGATAGCAACAGTATAAGTAAAATACTGGTGGCAGCCTCCTAGTAGACACACCTATGGTAATTACAAAATCCTAAGTGACTTCCTTCTCGAGTTTTAGCATTCACAAAATTTTCAGAAAACTTGAGGTTAGCTCTCTTGAATGGCTCTCTAAAATTCACACTTTAACACTCAACCTGCTGAGAAGGTCCATTACGTCATATAGACTGGAGTTGACTGTCAGTGACAGCTGTCCACATGAGAAATCTGTGTGTTACTTGATCAGTCTCAAAGAATTAGCTGAGCTTTTTCATTCGGTATAAAATCCTGACAATGATCATCATCTTCGGACTGAGTAAGCTCAAGCTAAATGTGTGATAGAGTTTAAAACTGCAGCCAAAAATCAAATCCACTTGGAGGTCAGAAGAAGTTATATTGTGTCTTTGTCTACAATTTGCATGCTTCATAACCATCTACAGCACAGGTGTGCAGGTAGCTTTACCTCATATTCTTGAGTTGTGACGACTCCTTCATCAATGAGTTTTTCAACAAATTTCTGCAGGACTCCTTTCTGCTTCTTGATGCGCTTGTACATCAGCGGCTGTGTGAACATGGGCTCATCTATCTCATTATGTCCGTTCCGTCTGTAACACACCTGAGTGAAGAGGCAAATGTTTATGTTTGTTTTTCTGATCACCTATTTGACCCTGTATGCTGTATGAAAATTTAGTATGTCAGTACTGACTGGCACACTTGTTGGCACAGTGCAGTAAAGTGACAGTCCATTTAAATGACACAGCTGATCCCACCATCTATCATTTTAATTAGTCTTTTGACTCTATAACTATCTTCCAGTTATCTTACACTTTAACAATACTGTGTGGATGTGAAATGAGCCAGTAGAAGAAAAAATAATAGAGTCAAAGTGTAAGATAACTGGAAGATAAGTGAAGCAAATAGACGTAGCTTCTTTTAGCAACCAACTAATCCTTGAGATAGCAACAGGTATTCTAGCCTTTTCTGAACGCACCCTGAGCATGAATATTTCATTCTCCACAATTTCATTGTACATGTACAATGATAATAAAGGGCTATTCTATTCTATTCTATTTTTTGTTGCCATTAGGGTATCATCATGCTTCACCTGATTGTAAACTACTGCTACCCATTATTCTAAACTCCTCACTTTTAAAGTTTTTACCTTGATTTAGTTCATTTGTGTGTGTGTGTGTCTGTGTTTTTCTAAACTGCTTCTAACAAATGATCCTTTATTGGATTAATCAAAAATTGGACTGAATTGAATTAAACCGTCATGTTTCAAATCAAATCAAATCAAATCACTTTTATTGTCACATCACATGTGCAGGTACATTGGTACAGCACATGTGAGTGAAATTCTTGTGTGCGAGCTTCACAAGCAACAGAGTTGTGCAGAATACAAGAATGGCTACATCTGAAACTAATAAATATATGTACAATATATAATAGTATATGCATTTCTGGATGTGTATACTAAATATTTTTCTACGTGTGTGTGTGTGTGTACACATATTTTACAAATTAAATAGAGTAAACAATAAATAAAATATATAAAAATATACAGAGTTGAGACATGTGCAAATCAGTGGCATTACTGTGCAGTAAAAGTTTCTAAGGTCAGATGGGGCTTAATGCCCTTTTTAGATGTTGGAAACATGCTTACTCCTACTTTATGCTTTGTTCACAGGTTTACTTTCATTATTTCGGGTTATAGTTAGTAAAAGTGTTTCCTATTTTCAAAGTATTTTTTCTTAAATAACAGCAGTTTCAGTCAGGGTCATTTTACTTGGTGGTTAACAAAAAGTTATAATAACGAGCATTTTTACCAGGTCTACAACAACATCTTTATGGAATGTGTTCCTCCATTCAGCTGCAACTTTGCACACATACATCACAGCCTCTGGATTATCTGCATTAACGTGAAAGATGGGTGCATTGACCACTCGAGCTACATCGGTTGGGTACGGAGATGAACGAGCCACCCTGGGATCTGTCGTAAAACCAATCTATGTGGGCAAGAGTAACACACATGTATATTAAAACCAGTTACAGTTATGACACTGTGCTCATTTTAACTACTGGAACTGCAATTCCAGCAATTCACAAATCAAACTTTGTTATTATCAGATCGGCCGAACTGAGCGGCCAAAGGTCATGCTTTCAAGACAGTATTATGGTCAATTCAAAAGTACTTTTAGTGTATATTCAATAATCCATACTCCAGAAGCCTAGTTTTATCTGGGGAAAACTAATTCAGTTACAAAACCATTATTATTATTATTATTATAACCATTAACCCTTGTATGGTGTTCGGGTCTGTGAGACCCGTGTTCAGTTTTTGTCAAAAGAAAAATTAAACAATTAATTATTTTTTCACGTGTAAATGTGTTGTGTCTTTCCACTCACTCCACTTGATTATAACTGATTTATTTATAACATTTTATATAAAAGAAAAACGAGAAGCACATTAATTCATAAATGTGATCTAACAAAGGTAAAGGGAAAAAATTAACCATGTTTGCTGTTCATATGTCTTGTAATGGGGATGAAGTAAACATCTGTTGAGTAATTTAACATAAAATTGTTTGATAGTGTTAATTTGGAAAGCCAAAACTCTAGCGGGTCCACCAGACCCATGAACACTGGCTGAGTAACAAAAATACGAACACCATACAAGGGTTAAGTGATCTATTTGTTGAAATACCTGTCCATACCATAAACTTGATAAGTGCTGAAAGAATTTTAAACGTAACAAACTGAATCGAACAGTCCATACCTGGTTGTTGACCACCACATGTATTGTACCATGTGTGGTGTAGGATGGCAGGTCAGACAGGTGGAATGTCTCATACACTATACCCTGACCTGCAAATGCAGCATCGCCATGAAGGAGAATAGACATCACCTGCAAAATGATTCACCAAAATGCAAACATATTGGAAAACATCCACGGAGACATTGTCTTCTGTTTATATGGTAAAGAAAAAAATTCAACATACTCTCTTTCCCTCAGTGTCCCCACAGTAGAACTGCTCAGCTTTGGTCTTTCCCTGCACCACTGGATCAACGGCCTCCAAGTGGGAGGGGTTTGCCACGAGAGACAATGTCATGTACTTGTCACTGACCCGGTTCATCCTCCTGTGATACATCCCCAAGTGATATTTCACATCGCCAGAACCCTGAGAGCACAAAGTCAGATGCTGAACCTTTCATCTTTATTTATTTTTTATTAATAACATATGTGCACATGTGCTATTCAATAGACGGCCTACACATTTTTAATATTGCAGGTGGAGCTAATGTTAACATTAATTTAATAACCCAACATAATAATCTGCTACTTTTATTGATCTATAAAAACATAGTAATATAGCACTTAATGTAATAAATTTATATTTTAGGAAGGTGCTGTGCCACTGCATGTTCCCCTTTTAGATATACCTCTGCATTCTGCAGCCATCAGTCTACAGTTGAATTAATATGCTAGAGTTAAATACATGTGGCAGGTCACATATTTTAATAATTGCATGGCATACTGGCTTTTTAGCTTGTTCTTAACAGCCAACCTAACCAACGTACTTGTGTAAGTCATAATTGCAGTGAATGAGAACTGCTGAAAAGCTGAACGGGTGTCTTACTTTGTTTTTTTCTCAGGTTTTGATTTGATTTGATTGCACTTTTGTTTGATTTTGATTACATAACATTTTCTTAATAACAGCTATCTTTCACCTCTCCTGGGTTTACAGTTAGTACCACCTCTTTGTTGTCTCTGTGTGACAGATGGGGAGCACTACTAATTTGGACCCCACTTTTAACTGGACCCCATCATAGTTACTATTGATACCTTCTGGTTGGAAAAAAGAGGCTTTCTCAGCTAAAGAGTGTCAATCATTTTTAAAGTTATTCATGTGCCTAAACACATTTTCCAAACATCAGTTGTTATCATTAACACAAGCACTGTCATAGTTATATTTTTTGTGTAAATCTGTTTCATTGCTCTTGACTAAATCTAACTAAATAATGTTCAAACCTCATCCGCAGCCTCTAACTTAGAGTCAAACTGACAAAAGATTTGCTCCAGCTCCTTCCGGATCACATTTGCCAGCACATTCAGTCTGCCTCTGAAGACACATAAGAGGAATAAAAACACTTCAATAAAGATACAGTAATTCTACCTTTGTAACACATTTCTGCACATTCCTAACAGAGATGCAACAGGTTTGAATTGGCTACCAGTGATGAGCTGAAGAGTTTAAATGAATTTGTGGCTCTCACTATTAGTGTAGACAATCACCTATATGAACAAAACAAGGAATGGAACGACAAGTCTCAGCCTTCCTCTGGCTGTAGTTCCCGTCCCGATTCTGCCCTTTGGTTCTCCCTGCCTTCCACTTCCAGCACAGCACTTAAAGCTCCTCTGTTCGCCATTCTGAGGGGCCAATGCAGCTCAGTCAGGCTATACTAGCACCTGAGGAATAGCAGCTGAGAACCAAGTTGTCTCTGTCTTTTTTGTGGTCAGTCTGGTCATTTTGTACTTGAACTTGCCCAGTATGACCAAAAGACAATACCAACCAGTAAGAGTGGGGATCATTTGTGTAAACTGCTGAGGATGAAAAAAATTTCAGAAGCTTGTAGACAGTTTTAGTTCAGCTCTGGTGTTGGTGCATGGGGGCTTTCTTTCTCAATATGTGGACATGGTACACTACATCCTTGTACTCTGCATTTAACACCTGCTGAAAGAACTATGATGTAGGTAGCTGCAAGCTGCTAACTGTCGAGTTACACAACATTGCCAAAAGTATTTGCTTGTCTGCCTTCACAAATTTATGAACTTGAGTGAAATCATATTCTTAATCCACAGGTCAAAGGAGCTTGCAAAGAAAAGCGTCTGGACTTCTTTTAAGTTGCTTGAAGATGTTTCACCTCTCATCCGAGAAGCTTCTTCAGTTCTAAGGTCAAATGGTGGCAGTCCCAGATATAAACCTAGTGGGAGTAACCCCCCACAGAGGGACAAAAGGACCCCCTGATGATCCTCTAATGGCCTGAGCCAAGGTGTGAAACTGGGTGTGGGTCCCAATCAGCCAGAGTTTCGGGTGAGTTCATTGTGAAACCTGGCCCCACCTTATCATGCGAATTCCTGAGGTCAGATGGCCCGATGGTTCACCTGAAAGACAAAACGCCAAAACACAGTCTTAACAATGTGGTGTATGCTGTACAGTGCTGCGAGGAATGCCCAGACCTCTACATTGGAGAGACCAAACAGCCACTTCACAAGCGCATGGCACAACACAGAAGAGCCACCTCCACAGGACAAGACTCAGCAGTCCATCTGCATCTTAAGGATAAAGGACACTCTTTCGAGGATGCCAATGTTCACATTTTGGACAGAGAGGACAGATGGTTTGAAAGAGGAGTGAAAGAAGCCATCTATGTCCACTGTGAGCGACCATCTTTGAACAGAGGCGGGGGTTTACGACACCAACTCTCTGCCATCTATAATCCAGTTTTGAGATCCCTTCCCAGACGCCTTAATGCCCACTCACATCCTGGGCCATCTGACCTCAGGAATTCGCATGATAAGGTGGGGCCAGGTTTCACAATGAACATACCCGAAACTCTGGCTGATTGGGACCCACACCCAGTTTCACACCTTGGCTCAGGCGATTAGAGGATCATCAGGGGGTCCTTTTGTCCCTCTGTGGGGGGAAACTCCCACTAGGTTTATATCTGGGACACTCCACCATTTGACCTTAGAACTGAAGAAGCTTCTCGGATGAGAGGTGAAACGTCTTCAAGCAACTTAAAGAAGTCCAGACGCTTTTCTTTGCAAGCTCCTTTGACTACGATGACCTGGATGACTGAGAACCTTCACAGACCTTAATCCACAGGGTTTAATATGATGTCTACCCACCCTTTGCAGTCACACTATATTTTTTAAGGTCAGACACTGACTGTGCACAAAAAGGCCTGGTTTGCATTCATTCCAAAGGTGTTCTATTAAGTTAAGGTCAGTACTCTGTGCAGGCCAGTCCCCACCAAAGTTCTTCCGCACCAAACCGGCTCTCCATGTCTTTATGGAACTTACTTTGCCCAGTGGTATGGAGTCATTTTGAAGCAGGAAGGGGGCACCTTCAAACTATTCCCACAAAGCATGAAATTGTACAAAATATCTTAGTATGCTGAAGCATTAAGATTTCCATTTACTGGAAGTGGCCGAGCCCGCCAAAAACCCCCCCCAAAAAAACCAAACAACCTTCCTCCATGAAACTTTACACTTGGAACAATGCTTGTGAAGCTCGAACACAAGAATTTCACTCACATGTGCTGTACCAATGTACCTGCACATGTGATGTGACAATAAAAGTGATTTGATTTGATTTGATTTGAAATGCAGTCTGGCAAATTTTGTTCTCTTGGCAACTGACAAAACCACGCTTATCCATTGGATTGCCAGATGGAAAAGCTTGATTCGTCACTTCAGTGAACAGGTTGTGTGCTTTACACCACTGCATTGTTGGGTATTTTACTTGTAAAACCACTCTGACCTATGTATGTAGGGGAGCGTTATCCATGGAATGAACAAGCTTTTTCTTTTTATCTGAGGGTGTGACTGGGTCTGGAGTGCACTGGGATGCCAGGCTTGGAAAAATTATCTGAATTTCTCTGATAAACCTGCTTCAGCAGGGATGACAATGCTGTTCCATTTGTTATTCTGTTTCTCCCTGGTTGATTTCTGACCTTCTTTCTTGTGCATTTAAGAGCTTTCTTTACGTGTGTGTTTACTTTTTTTCCGTTCTGCCTAAGAGGGAATGTGTTCTGCCTGGTGTTGCACAGTCCTGATCACCCCAAGAGTCTAGATTACCCACACTAAAAAACAAGATCAATCAAACCCTCAAGGAACTCAGAACCAGACCCTGCAAGAATTTAGAAGAGGAACTTGCAACACTTCCACCTTACTGCATTTTAGAGGTATTGCACTGGAATTTTGTTGTTGCCCATCTTCTACCCCTCCTATACTTCTAACACCATCTCCAACAAAAAAGGCCTCAGAGTTTTATATTGGCACACCTTTGCAAATCTCTGCTTTAGTACTGTATCACCCTAAAAGAGCACTTTGCTCTCAGACTGCTGGTTTATTTGTGATTCCTTGGGTACTCAAAAGTAGAATGGGAGGCAGAGCCTTGAGCTTTCAGGGCTCTCTTCTGTGGAATAAGCTCAGAGTTTGGACTTGGGCGACAGACACCCTCTCTACTTTTAGGCTTAAAACTTTCCTTTTTAACACAGCATAAAATTTGGGCTGGATCTTCCCTTAGTTACCCTGCAATAGGAAGAGATTTCTTCCTGTTAAAAGGAAGTTTTTCCCTATCACTGTTGCCAACATGTTTACTCATAGAGGGTCATCTGATTGTTGGGGTTTTCTCTAGTTCATCTCTATTACTGTTGGGTCTTTATCTTACAATATAAAGTGCCTTGAGGCAGCTGTTTTTGTGATTTTTTGCTACATAAATAAAATTGAATTGAATTAGAACTGAATTTGCTGGTCATCGATATGCAAAAGGTAAAATTCATAGCCATGGCACCTGTGTGGCATTCCCATGATTACACTCTCCACTCCACTCTGACTGGACTTGTCAATGATGGTCTTCAGGGCTGGAATGAGCGACTCACAACCTTCCAGGCCAAAGCGCTTCTCTGAAGACCACTTCCTTTGGAGAAATTCCTCAAACCTGCAAAAAGTTGGTTGTGGTGTTTCACACTGTGGCTCGGAACTTTACACTTCCATCAGACTGAGAAAGGCCTTTTAAACTTTTAGTTATTTGTTGAGGCGTACTAAGAAAGTGAAGAACCACAGACACACCTGGTTGACTGGATCATTCTGGCCAGTAGGGTCCTCTTCTCCTCCAGAGTGCACTGCATAACTCCTGGAGTCTCAAACTTCTGTCTGATCCATTGGCACTGTTCCATGTCATTAATAAACATAAACTCTACACCGATGTGTTGACAGTAAGCTCTCTAAGAGACAAAAAGAAGTTACGTTTGTATTAGTTTGGATAAAAAAGAGGTTCCTGTTACAACTTTTCTTGGCTGTGTGTATCTGCTGATATATGGGTATCTAAATCAGCATCTATATGGGTATCTATACCACAAAGACATTGGAAATCAAACAAGTTGGATCATCACATTCTGTGTTTAAAAAATAAGCATTTATATATATGATCCTTACCTCAAGGCGGTATATGATCTCTCTGAGAGGCAGAGCACTTTCATTCCCACCAATGAAGGTGGTAGTGGGAAGCCGGAACACCTTATCTAAGTCACTTTCAGCCAGCCCATAAATGCCTGCAGTGTAAACAATGAAATTAAAAATCTTTCTTTCAGCCCATCATCGCACAATATATGTAGGCTGTGAAATTGATAGGACAAAACCAAATGGCAACTTCTAGAATAGAAAAATGAGGCAGACAAACAATGGTACAGTCGACAGAAAACGTATGTATCATGTTAGTGTTTCTGACATTTTAACAATACAGCCCATCCAAGATATAGTATTCCAGTTTAGGTGAGTGAAATTGTTATTAGCCTGTTACTTGGAACTGTGTATGTAGAAGACGCATCTGTACAGTTTGTAAACGCAGCTTCCTAACCAAGCCTTCCACCCTCTGGCCCAAATGTAACACTTTTGGCTTCAAAAGACTAAGCTAAAACACTAAGGTAGAAGACTCTGCATGAAGAGTTGTTAGTTGAACAACAGCTACACATAACTTTTAGTGATCTTATTAGTTTGGGTAATTTTTTAATTGTTTCACTTTGTTCTATCAATTTTGTATGTATGTGGGTTTTCTTTACATCTTATGTCTTATAAAGTACACAGCATTTTGAATTGCCTAACTCAAAGGTTCAGGGTAAAGCCACTTTTCACGCCTTTAAATTGCTTTTTATCTCTGGCATTTTGACTATTATAACAAAATGAATTAAATTCATTCACAAAGAAACATCAATGGTTTGCAATCTTTTTTAGTAAGTGGCTATAATAATTTTTCTTTGACTGAAAAATGCTTAAGTAAGTTTTGCAAAGATTTTTATCTTTACCCTGTGTGAATCCATATGAACTTAAACCCCTGTCTATAATATTTGCATTGAGCTGTACAGGGATTTGATTTGATTTAAAAATGACTGACATATCATATGTCCTTACAACCTGACCTGAACACAAGATGATTCCATTATTTCCCATTATGCAGTTCTCTTGACATAATCTCACAAGCAGCGAAAGCAGTTTGATCTTTGTGGATTAAACTGGTCAAGTCTTCCTTTAAGGAACATTTTAGCTTAAAATCTCAAATCTCTCTTTCTATCCTTTAATTCATCAGGGGCCAAAGCTCTTTTACAGCAGCTGCAGCATCAAATCTCAGCTGATTACATTCTCAAAATGACAGAGCTTTCTTTCTCAAAACCCCGAGGCTCTGAATTAACTCGCCAAACAAGGTCAGGCAAATCACCCCTTAATATCAGCATCCATGGTTTAAACTCCTGAACCATGGTCATTATGTAATATTAACTTTTCATTTAGCTTGGTTTTATGGGTCTGTAATTTCCTAATAACTTGCCTGGAAAGAAACAGATAACCTGTCATAAATACATAACTCTGTTATTTTTTTAATGCTTTTTTTCCCTCCTTCTTTTTTAAAGCTCCAATCTATAGTCACAGAAACCACACATAATGAGAAGCAATGTACTTAAAGCTGAAGGTAGGTTAAGTTTACTGGTCAAATGGTGCGCCAATGTAGTGAAGAGACACGGTCTAAGACGTCAGAGTGGCTTGTGTTTATCTAAGCATGCAATGTCCTCGTCACACCAAACCGTGATAAGACAAAACTAGATAGACAAGGGGCAGGGCAACTTGTTGTATCTATGTCTTTTTGTGCATCTCTGTCAGCAAATTAGTACAGAGTACTCTGCTTATCATGGGGGATTATTAATTCCATACATCCCAGTCAGCGTGTTACATAGGAGATCTTTAGACTTTTCTGCCTTTCTGAACTACCTCGCACAAAAAACCTAGCCTTGTTTTCTTTGATGATGTAACATAATCAAGTAGTTTCTGCCTGTAATCTAATCATAGTAACATTTTATTGAAGCACACTTAGATAAGCCTGTAAAAGTCCTGCTTGACCTCATTGGCCACTGAGCAAAGGTTGTCAGGAGCCAACAAGCACACCTTCTTTCATGGGTGACTTGCTGCAAGACAGTTATTATTAGTTATAGTTAGTTATAATATCAAAGAAGTATGTTTTATGGCAAATGCACATGCACTGACACTCATGTTTTCTCTCTGACAGACACACACACACAAAGCGTGGGCCTGTGATAGTAAATAAAAGAGGAGGGAGGCTAAAAGATAAGAAAGCAGGGTTGTCACATTTATAAAGAAAACTGAAAGGGTAAATGGGTCGGTGAAGGTACATAAGGAGTGGATCAGTGATAAAAGAGCAGTGGGACAATTAAAGGTATCAAATATATCATGACAAAAAGGATCAAAGTATAAAAATAACAGGAAAAGAAAAGCCAGCGGAAAAAAGAGAAAATGAATAAACATGCAACAGGATTATTGTTCTCACCGACGTTCTGGAAACCAATAGTACAGGGGGCATCGTCAAAGTCTACACAACTGATGTCCAGGGGATCCAGCTTGGCTATGTGATGCCCTCTTACCTACACAGAAGGGAATATGGCTCAATGCATCGATTATTGATACTGAAACTGTCCATTACTGTTTTTGGTGCACTGGGAAAATTGGAATTATAATGGTTATATGATATAATATGTTGTAAAGCTTGTGTTTAGGAGTTTGTCTTTGGGATGAACCCGTTTTTGTCTGAGTGTGTGGCTGGGTCTGAAGTACACTGGGATGTCGTGCTTGGAGATGATTCTCCTGAGTTTCTCTGATAAACCTGCTACATAGGGGATGACAATATTGTTGCGTTTGTCTTTCTGATCCTCCCTAGTTGGTGTCTTCTTTTCTGTGCATTTTTGCTGACTTGATGAAAACCCATTTAGGATAACCACATGTTTTAAGAGCTTCCCTTACATGTGTTTGTTCCCTCTTTTTCCCTTCAGGCTTAGAGGGAACATTTTCAAGTAGTAAATATATTTCAGTTCAATACTTTTCCTTGTGTCATTTCTCACTAATACACAGTTTATGGGTCTATGGTTTCTTTTATTTGTATGTGTGGACTGGATGGATTATTATTGACATCTGGTAAGAATATCATGCCAATAGCACCTTTAAAAATATTGGCACAAACGTACACAGGTCCTGTACGTACATTTGTGTCATTTTAAAACACAACAGCTCCCCATTCTGATGAGTTTCTAACACAATTTCCAAAGGCAGAAACTGTCTCTTTATATCCCATTATCAACTCAGACTTACATGAACAATGGTCCAATAATGCATAATGCATTGGTGTAGTCTTGGACTATTTGAGGGTTCTTAATAATGGAAACTAAGCATTCAATTTACAGATGAATCTTAGGTCACAACATTGCCAATTCGGGATGTAAGGCTGAAATTATGTCCACAATCAGTCATCTAAACTTTTGAAAAATCAAATACCATTTATTCCTCATTTGGTGGTGATAGCTGCTCTTGGTCAGTTTTCACGTTCACCTTGAATTTTTTAGAGTAAGGTTTTATAAACAGCAACTTAATTATTGACCATGGCATTGAACACCTGCCTCGCACTTTCCACAATCTACTAAAGAAAATATTGTGCAGTAGTTAATGGCAAAAGGAACTAAAGTAGAATTACTTTTAGTGTACCGTGTCAGAGTAAAACACCAGACTGAAAGTTGTTAATCTTTAGTTTTTTCCTTTATGAATAAACTGAAAAGGCTTACTTTAATTTTGCTTCCTTATCATTTCACTGCAGATTATAGCAGAGAACTGATGATATATGTGAAGTGGGTTTTACTATCTTTGCATTTTGTAACACAGTCTGTGTCACTTCCAGAAACTAAAATGAAAAAAAAAACCCCTAACTCTACAATAATGAGAGACAAAACATTTTCTGTGTGGTTGCAGTTAACCTGGTATGCTCGAATAAGTGAGTGTACGGCTAGATGATCCTCCACCAGCTTCTCCACACTGGGTTGAGTCCCCACCAGTCTTTCTGAAGTCCTACTGAGGTGTGGTGGGCCCTGATAGGCTGCACCAGGCGGAGCCCCAGCACTGGCATTACGGAAAAACACATCCCAGGACTGCATAGAGAAAGAAATAGACAGTTTACTCAGCAATATGCTAACTAGTCACATGAATTAATAGCCTGTCACCAACGTAGTTAGGTTAAACAGTGATTACTAAGCAAGACTCAAGTCAAGTCACTGTTATCTGGAGCATTTGCCATAACTGGCAATGAGGCAAGATTTACAAAAATCAGTGTAGGTAAAATGAAAACACATAACTTTTTGAAGGCAGTTTACTCACACTCCTGTAGAGATTAAGAATGAATTGTACCTCAAGTTAATATCCGTGTGAGGGCAGGAGAGTGACTACTTCTTGCAATTTAGTGTGAGTCATTACATTACGAGCTTTTCACCATGTACCTAGTGCATAGCGTACAGTGATTTTCCCAGGCTGACTAAGGGAATCCACATTTTAATTTATCAATGTAAGCATTTTGGTTGCTGCTATACTTTTATTTTGGAGGAGAGTCAGAGAGGAAAGCAAGGGTACGGTACCATGTCTGCCAAACAAGTTGAGAAACTATGGCTCCACCCACACATATCTGCTTATTAGTGTTAAGTAACTACAACTGTACTCACCACAATGGAAGCACAAACTTCTGGATAATCTGTACCTTACTGCAGGACCAAATCAGATGCAGTAAGGCCTAGGAGCCAGCTATTGGCTACAACTACATCACACTTGACTTTCAACTGACAAGATGAGTTATAAAACAAAATCTCAGACTGTGCAGTTTTTATAACGGGGGAAACTATCAATAGACACCAAAATTGTTTTCTGGACTGGACAATAAACATTTTTAATGTTGTTCGGCTGGCCACTTAACCATGGAATTCTATGTGAACTGACTAATTTATGCAGGCAACTTCAAGTTGCCACTCCAGGAACTACAGTTTTTTGCATTTCATCATGTAGACTGGAGTCATAGTGCACACTCTGTGTGATGTCTAAGTGAGAATAGCCTAAGTGAGAATAGTGCAGGTAGTTGTCTATTGCATTTACACTGAGTGTGTCATGTATCCTTTACACTCTATTCAGGCAGCTCCATCACCTAAATTCCAGGATTTCCACTAATAATGTGTCTTCAGTGGATTGTCACTGTGCAACATGTCAAGAAGTACAGGTGTGGACAATTTTGTGTCTTGACGATCATGTGTGAAAATTTTGTATTTTCAAGTTTTAGTAAAATTGTCAACTTTCTTTCTTTACATGTGTATTTAGTGGTCATTATTTATGTACTTATTTATTATTATTTTCCATTTTTCGACCTCCCCTCCAGCCACCACCAACATCCCAATTTATTTTCAAAATCTGTTTCTGTTTATCTTTTTAAATTTCATCATAAATTTCTGCTCCTTTATACAAATTTAAACACTGTGTCATAGTCACCTTTTCAGTTATGGGTTAATCACCATCATACTTTGGTCCCATGCCAGGCAACCTAATACCTGTCTGTAACTGATGGAGGTGGAGTTATTTTTCACTGTTATGTATTCATTATTAGGTCATCTCTGCCGACCAAGACACTTGGTTGGTTTTACATGCAGTTTCATATTTTAAACATATATAATTGCAGAAATGACAACGACATCAAACACAGAATTAAATTCATCTGTACCTTGTGTACACTCTTTGGATTCTCCAGCCATGTGTAGTACATCTCCTCCACATAGTTAGAGCTAGTGCCATTAAGAAAGGGTTCACTAGCTAGAGGTGTGTTCAGGTGCCTTGCGGGCTGAGATGTCCTTAAGCCCTGTTTAACTGCCAATGGTACAGGCTTTGATAGGCTCTGGGCCATTTGTACAGCCGTTAAAGGCCAAAGCCTTACAACCGTAGTCCTTAAGCGGTGCATAGCAGCAGATGAGTCACAGTTCTGCAGGACCACTCTCCTGGACAAGGAGATCCTCCAGGCTAATCAGCAGCTGCCCGTCTTCAAATCCATCTGGCTTGCTGAAATGGAGAGATTGGCTTATCTGCAGACACAGCCCCTTTTCTTCTCTCAACTGTCCAATGGATCCTGCAGATTCCAAATATAGATTTTGTAATTGAGCAAACCCAATAAGGGTAATATTAAATATATTTTAGTGGAAAAACACATGGTAGGGCCAAAACAATTTTTTATTCAGTTTCTCAGTACTTTTATGTGAATGAAGTGCTAGTTGTAAATTCAGGTATGCATTTTGCCATATGTAGCTGCAGAGATTACTTAAGAATGTGGTGTGAAGTTTTTAAAGACGTGAATTTGCATAACAGCCACAGGAAGCATAAAAAGTGGTTGTAGCCAATAGGTACGTCACCAGAATTGATACTTACAATACATTTTCATACCAAAATTCTGAAAATGTGATATGTACCATAGGCAGCATATGGACTAAGGCCTCAATTATTTCAGAAAAGACTGGGGAAGGAGTCCAAGACTACCATTACATGCTAAAGAAGCAGAGGGTTGCTAACAAGCACAGAAAAGTGGCTAACAATTTGTGATTTCCTTACCCCTAAATCTTGGTCAATATTTAAAAGGTGAACAACAAGAAGTACTTTTGCAACCAGGCCCCTGCTCACCATTAATGAAAAATGCAGGTTTAAATGGCCTATATTTATATAGCGCTTTTCTAGTCCCTAAGGACCCCAAAGCGCTTTACATATCCAGTCATCCACCCATTCACACACACAGGTGATGGCAGCTACATTGTAGCCACAGCCACCCTGGGGCGCACTGACAGAGGCGAGGCTGCCGGACACTGGCGCCACCGGGCCCTCTGACCACCACCAGTAGGCAACGGGTGAAGCGTCTTGCCCAAGGACACAACGACCGAGACTGTCCAAGCCGGGGCTCGAACCGGCAACCTTCCAATTACAAGGCGAACTCCCAAGTCTTGAGCCACGATCGCCCTTAGGGGGGGGGGATCTCTAGAGGTTTAGGGGGGATCTCTAGAGGCAAGATGTGCCCCATGTTTATACGGCCTATGACTTAGTTATAAGGTTTAAGACTCAGCATTTAGCTATTATATTCAAGCCTTAGATTTAGTTATGGTTTTCACTATTATAAGTTATACAATATAGGGACACTATTCACACACTATATGCACATACCCCTATTAAATGTAAGCGTAACGCTAACGGCTGCAAAATGTTGCAGTTTATTTCAGCAAGCAACAAAGCATGTCAAAAATAATAGCTTTCACTTTTAAAGACACCTTAGTAGTTCCTAAAACCTGGACTTTAATCTTTAGCAGATTTTACTGAAAAAGAGAATGTATGGCTTTTGGTGTATTCCTAGTCATTACTTTTTAGCATTTTATGGCAATCTAATTGAATGTTTCTGTGAGCACAAGTTAAGCAGTAAGACAACACAGAGGAATTTAGTTACGAAAACCCAGAAAAATAACACTGACGCGGGTTAACAACACATCTAACGGGTCTTTCCAGGAAAAAAAGTAAAATTAAGTTCACCGAGGGACGGCATAAAGCCTAAACACAGACAACAAGCCTCGTAACCCTAAAATCTGCATTCAGTAAATACAATCCCAAACACAAAGCAAGAACACTTCAAAAACCGTACTATCACTATGAAGCATTAATCAGGTTCAAAGTAAAGTTTCCCGTTAAATAAAGCTTTTAGGATAACACTTCATTTGTATCGAGTTTGTTACCTTTTCCACCGTCTCGTAGGTGCTTTTGACGCCTTCCCCGGAGCCTCCCGTGTTGTAAATGAGTGAAAGTCATTGGTCCTGTCGTAGACTAAAGTCTGTGCGCGCGCGTGTGCGTCGCGCGCGAGCGCTGTCTCGTTCCTGGTGCTGAAAAGCGTCCTGATAGTGAACTCTTTACAAATACTTGTTTAAGCAAGCAACAAAGAAAACGTTTTCGTTCTCTGGTGTTCTCGGCCTTGCTGAACGCAGGGTTAGTTTTGTCTGTTCAACTCAAATGATATGCATGTTTAAAATGCGCCTAATGTGGGCAGAGATGTAATGAATGGATAACTACATCTCGAATGTAGTCACATTTAAACAAAACCAAAACATTTTTTGTGGTGTTTTTTTTATTACATAGAAATATATATTTTTCTGATTACAGTAAATTTCATTACTGATGAAAACCGCACGAGTACACATACAAACACTCAAAAGATGACTATAACTCTAAGAAAAAAAGAGGTATTAAAAGTTATGTGTTGGTGTAGAAGGCTGATACTATCACCGTTTGAGTCACAATGTCTGGTTGGTAAAAAAAAGCAGAATTTCTAATTATTGCATCTTGTTTCATGAAGAAAAATATACCTGTATTAAAAGCTGAAATGGTTAATTCATATGGCTCACAGTATATAATCAAAGTACTTCAAAGCAGACCTTAAGTAAAAAAGCATTTTATCCCTCAGCTTATTAATTTGTTCTCAGACAGGCTCCGATACCTCTGCACCACTGACTTTGATGTTAATATGTATTCATGTAATTGGTGTTTTGGCAACACAGCTTAATTCATGATGCTAATGAAGTATTTGCAACACTAAAGGCAGACACAGAGGAGACAAGAAAGACATTCACACATATACTTCAGGTGGTGGTGACACAGATTTTCAGCCACTTCATTATGTAAACTTGGATCTCACAGCACAAATAATTAACATAGTAATACCACTCTGCATTCAAAATAGAATAAATGCATTTACACCACTGCCAGAAAATGTTTTACATTTCATGAAAGCTTTATTTAATTAAATATTTAATTAAACGAATTGAAAACATAACAGAAGTTTTGCCCTTTAAACTTTCCTTTAATAGAAAAATCATCGATCTTCAGCCTTGCTGAAGCTACTGCAGACAGCTGACTGCCTCTTCTCTGAAGAATTCTTGCTTTGTTTGGCTCTGTACTTTAAAACAATGGACGTCATTAACAATCAAATCCGGGCATAACACATGAACATTTCACACCTCAATTTTTTTTGTAAAGAAAACAAAATACTAAATAAAACGACAAAGCCTTAAAAATCGCAAATATATTCTCCTTATCTAGTCTTTAATTAAACACGACTTTTATCAGTTTCTTGGTACTATCCCATGGATGCTGGGAATATAATTTTTTGTGTGTGCATGTGTGTCTCTCTCTCTTTTCAGGCTGACAGATCACATGTTCCTGGTTCTGTACTGCTGTTTGTGATGTTTTATTTTTTATTTTTTGTTATTGTTGTTGTTTTTTATGGTGTGCTAGTCTTTTTCTTGTTTTTCAGGTTGAAAAACCTGGTCCTGGGTGAATAAGAAAGTGCAACAAGATTTCCATAGCAGAAGCCAAGAGGAGAAATGGCCTGTTTTCCAAAGATCCATGCAAAGATCACAAGGTGTGCTTTCAGCTACAAGTGAATTGTTAGGTGTAGCTGTGTGCAGGCAGGAATTGGACCCAAAGTGCAGACTCCGGAGACAGAA
>NW_005187490.1:1562216-1573406 GCF_000239375.1 Pundamilia nyererei
CAGAGACATAAGCCATAATACAGAACTCAAAGAAACCAAAAGCTAGAAAGTATAAATAATATAATAAACTCAAAACCCCTGGGTCAACGACCCAGGCATCCTAACATGAATAACAATACAAGGGCAGATCCTGAGCTGAAATTGAGCAATGCTAGAAGAGCATTGAGGAAAACAGGCATCACACATTATCAATGCTGGTGTACCTAAGAGCAGAGAACAGCAGCCTCCAAGATCAATCTCTCAGAACCAGCATTGCAACATTGCAAATACTACTACTACTACTACTACTACTAATAATAATAATAATAATCATAATAATCATAATGATGCTGGTGCAAGAGTACTAGAAAGAGAGATTATATTAGCTCTTTTTCATTCTTGAATTTAAAATCCTTCTAAAACTCTGGTTTTCTTCCACAGTGTGTCTTTTATCGTGTCATCCTCCCCTCACCCCTAACCAGTTATATATTGAAAAACTTTCCTTGATGTCTGCCACTGCGATGGTTACTGTATCCTGTACAATGAGGTCGCTATTGTCTCCTCTTAGATTCGTACCCACCCTCTCTCCCTTTTTCAAATAATTCACTTCTTATGGGGATCTGCCTGACCCAGGAACTGGCACCAGTCCCCTCTGAGGCCGTCCCCAAACCACAGCCTCAATTTATGCTCAAGCCATCTGCCATTAACTACAAAAATGTTAGGTTTGCTAACATTTTTGTAGGTTTTCACAAGCATGTGATCCCAGCTAGTGAATTACGACTTTTTTTTACTGCAATTTTAAATATGTTTCTACTGTATTTCACTATAATCCGTGACATTAAGGTATTTGCAAAAGGTGAGTTTTATCTCCCTAAATTTAATATATTTCAATTTGATTTATTTATTTAGCTCCAATTTACAAAAGCAACCAAATTAGGGAACTGAACTCTGTAAGCTGAAAAACCTTACATTAATATACACTCATATGAATTCCATGGCATGTTGAAACAGTAGCTAGCACTGCCGCCTCACAGCAAGGTCTTCGATTAGAATCCACTGTCGGGCCGTGGGTTTGCATAGGTTCTCTCTGGGTTCTCTGGCTGTCTTCAATAGTCCAACCACATGCTTTTAGTGAGGTTAGGTTAATTTCCAAATTGCCCATAGTTGTGAATTGTTGTCTGTCTCTCTGTGTTGGCCCTGTGTCAGACTAGGGGTGTACCTAGCCTCTTGCCCTATGGCAACTGTGATAGGTTTCGCCCCACTGTGACCCTAAATTGGATAAGTGGAAGAGAATGGGTAGAGTAAGAATTCCAGCAAAATAAAATGATGTTTAATGTTTAACAACAGATTACATTTTCTATCCTTGTCTGCAAAATTAATAAATTTATAAATATATAATATATAAGTGAGACATTTACCCTGAAATGCAACAAAAGAGAAGTAACTTTACACCTTTAAAACATTCATGAGTAAATCTACTTTTCGAACTTTCCTTTAATCACTGTGGTGGTTGAGATGTTTTTACTGACCCTTCAAACTTTGCCTTCTAAAAATACTTGCTGGAATATTCTAACATTCTGTTTAGAGGAAATACTGACATTTATTCATGTAACATTTTAAAGCACTAAAAACACAAGGAAAACTGAAACAACACGGGGTTCTTTCTAATGTTGTGAGTTGAGATAAAACGGAATAGTAGAGTGGACAATTTTATTAGTTTACACACTGATTACATCTGATCACACTTTAATATTGATCATCATCATATAATAAATACAAAAAGTACATGATAAAAGCTTTGTTTCACATACAGTCATCACCATCATCATCATTCATATCATACTTGCTCACATGAACACAGAAGAAGAAATGATAAGGATCTATCAATACATTTAAAAATTTCTTTATAGCTGAAGCCTAAGATTAACACCCAGGCCCAAACCTAGCTATTAAGTAAGAAGGTACAGCTTTCAAAGAGGGACACTAATTCTAAGTAACCAATCCAATTAAAGTACTGATAGCATTGACATTTGGTTTGACCAGGAAGGGAAATTCATGGCTTTATCCTAAAGCCATAGCTCTGGAGTTTCACTGATACTAATGGTTTAAAAAACAAAAAAACAAAAACAACCTGAAAACTGTCTGATGATGCATAATTCCCCATTTCATTTTATAATGTAAATAATTAGTAATTAATAAAAGACTGTTTTGAATGACTGTTAATAATGTGTTGAACTCACTCAAAAGGTTCTGACCTTTTGATACAAGACACTACTCGTGCAAAATGTGAAACACTAAATCGCAGCCTTGGCTTGGCAAGCTCACCATGCGTCTCTCCAAATTTAGGTGCTTAATGTGTTTTTGTTTTTAAATCTTCTTCTAACTTTTATGATTCAATGCAACAAGTATTTGAAAGCAATATTTCTTTATTTTACATCATGAATAGCATGGATGGTGAGAAGCATTACATTGTGAATTGCTGGTATGCCCATACATTTACCCTTGTAGATGGTGTATTTTACAACACCACTTAGTACCTAAGGTTTGGTTTCTTAGTGTTGTGAGAAGCACAAAGTTATCTTTCTAATACATTTTTCTTTAGTTTACTTTATAAAATCATATATGTATATTTTAATATTTCATGATAATTGGTTTCCTTTCTCCATTAGGTGACAAGCTGGAACCAGCAAATTTTTATAGTTTTCTTTGAAAACCACTTCCATGATTTGATCTTTCCAGTCATCGTCCTGCGATGATTCAACCAGTCGTTTAAGCTTTACTGTGTATGTGATATTTGAAGGATCAAACTAGGAATGTTCTATACTATTTGTTGAGTGAGCTAAAGTAATTTGACAATATTGTGAATATGTCCTAAAATAGACCAGCTCAATGCTTTATCTGAAAGTCTGTATAAGCCTGTTTTAAATCTTCAGCATTTTTCTTCTCACATTCAATAATCATGTATGTACTTTAATCCTGTAGTCAGTCTAAATGTCAAGCTTCAAGAAGTTGATGCCCCCTCAAGGACAGAAAGTTAGATCGTTAAGGGAAAATACAGCAAACAACACTAGATATTTGTTGTATTTTCCCAGATATTTCTGGGAGATATTGTAAAAATAAAGGATTTGATATTCTACCTAATATTTTGGTTTTACTCACAAACATTGAGGGGTGGCTGTTGCTCAGGAAGTAGACCAGGTCATCTACTAATGAGAAGGTCCATGCCAAAGTATCCTCAAGCAGGTATCCTAAGCTGCCCTCCAATGCGTTCATTGGAGTATAAATGTTCAATAAAAAGGCACTTTGGCATCAAAAAAAGTCCTTGGGTAAATGAGGCAAGCTGTGTAAAGCGCTTTGAGTGCTTAAGTAGTGCAAAAAAAAACACTATTTCCAAACCAGTCCATTTCAAATTTCATTCCTGCCTGTGTGTTGAATCAATGACCTGGAAAAACTGTGTAAATTTTTGTGATTTAGACATTACACACAAATATTTGTAAATATATATAAAAGAAACTCTGCTTAGTGCTTGAAATAGAAGTAATAATGTATGTGTGTGCGCAAGACACCGTTGTCTTTTACAAATATGTCAAGTGACTTTTCCATATTTCCACATGTTAAAACCTTCTTGTTTTAGGTCAGCCACAGCTCTACAAGAGTAAGGACAAAGTGAAAATTAGGGCTTTATGGAAAAGGAGGACCTTTTTATGAATTCTGAAATACAGTAAGTCGTTCCTGTTCATGTCTCCAGACTAGAGAAAAACTAAAGTTTATACATAAAAAATGAGAGAGTGACTCTATGTTCTTATTCCAAAACATACAAATGCAACTCTGGAAGATTTATTATATAATTTTCAATTTCACTTTTACTCTCTTTTAGTCTTTTTTTTTTTTAAATATCTGTCACTTTATGTGTTAAATGTTCTTTTGTTTTCATCAATAGCTGTCTGTGTATCCTGCTCCAATCTGCTTGGCAGGCAGCTGTTTAAGGCTCCATAACTTTAGTGGTTTACACATTTGCCTCCCAAGTGAAAGGTCCCACACACGATGTGTAAGGAGCAGCAGAAAATTCTTTTTCAGCTTTCCTTTTTCTCTTAAATAGCTTTCAGCTAAGTCACAAATTACGACACAAGAGCATAATGTTACCATATTTAAATGCTAATCATGCGGAAGGACAAGTAAATATTAGCTTTGTTGGGTTGTATCTGTACACTTTTGTGAAAATGTGACAAAATGCAATCCTTTAAGAATTCCCCTGTACCTTGATACAATCCTCCTATACTCACTGACTAACCTAATAATCAAAGAAATGCATTTTATAAGATGAGAAAGGTTTTAGAGATACATGTTTTTTGTACAGGGACAGAAAAATGTTAAAACAGACTGCTACTTTTATAGCACTTTTCTATTCTATTTCAGCACTTTCTTACCACAACTCTCATTCATATACACATCCATGTCTTTTTCTATGCCTAAACACATTTAACCAAAAATTCAGATGGATGCATTTTAAGATTTAGTATCTTGCCACGTGGAAGTAGAGGAGCCAGACATTGAACTGGATGAGGTTGTGTTCTAATAGGTTGTCTATTAACCTTCCGGTTAGTAGATGACCTGCACTAATTCCTGAGCCACAGCCACCCAAAGCAAAAACTGACAATTAAAATATGGTTTTAAATGACCACATAATTAAAACAAACTTTGATTTCACTTTGGGAACTTTGACCTTGGCTTTCTTTTAAATCCAAAGTTTAATTTAATTATTGCAATCAAAAGTAATAACCACACACCCTTGTGTTGAGTTTAAGTTGTCACCTTTTACATTAGTCAGGTTCCAATAAGTTAAATCAAAAATGATCATTTAAGGTTTTGGTTGTTGCCTTTGAAACAGTAAAGAACCTGGGCCCAAATATTACTGAGGAAGGGCATATTCTGTCATGGTCACCAGAATCCTCATATACTACACTGTCATGTCAACAAAAACAGTTTATGCACTTAGAAATCCAGAAAGTAGAGGCCGCAGATTATAGCTCACCAGCAGTGCAAAAAAACAAATAAAACAAACAAACAAAAAAAAACCCAACAGAAAATGCACGACAACACCCCATTTACCAAATGCATTAATGTGGAATATCATGCAATTAAATACCATCAACAGCGTAACTGTAGTTAAGTCACCACGATAAAACTGGAAATTTACATAAACATTGGGATATTTCAACATTTCAACCATAGTTTCAGTAGTTAACTTGCAATGTTCAGTACATAAATATCAGTTAAGAACAACAGTAACATCTTAGCATGCTGCATGGTTTTCACTGTCTCACAGAGTTGTTGGGGGTCGTGAGGGATGAGGAATGGGGTGGTGGGGAGTTAAACACCCAATAAATAAATTAAATAAATTAATTAATTAATTGTGTTGTGATGTGCTGTTGCACAACACAATGAAATTCATAATAAAATACACCCACCAGACTCTTTGTGTGAGACACGTGATACTGATTGTTCATTTCACACAGGCAGCCTTAGTCGTGCAGAACAGCCACTGCTAATGACAACACAGGAAGGAATCATGCATTGTCATAAAAAAGAAGAAAGGATAAAAAGGGATAATAAATAGACTGTACAGTTGAAAGAACACAGAGACAGACGGTGGCCATAATTATACTAGAAGTAACAATAGGAAGGAACAATAGCTTTTTTGTTTGCTGTAGGCAGGCCGAAGAGTTACAAGAGTTTAATGTTGTAGCTGATGTGTCCTCTGCTGTCAGAAGATGGGAGCACTGCTATTACTGTCTGCTGTTGTCGAAGTTGTACAGGGAGAGAGAGAAAGAAGTGGGTGTGCAGAGTGCAGGAGCATGACCACAATCCCCAAATCAGATTCCTTCAACCCCACCACACATCCACCTGCACCTCTCTCTCAGTGCTGCTTCTTTCTCTGTGATTATCTGCTCGTTACTTTTCTGCTCTGCCTCCTCAAAATGCCTGGAAAAAAGTATTTACACCCATTCAGATTTTGCATATTTATTTTTTGTGCTGCAGATATACATTTGTTCCCATGAAGCTATATTTAATAACCCCGAATGATTGAGTGAAAACACATTTTTATAAATGTTCATCGTCTGCGTGAATGCTATTGTTGTCCTACCTCACCCCTGCAGCGGGGCAGAAGGAGCTCCTGAGCAGTGGAAGTGGACATTTTGCCACCGGCTGTCCCTGCGGTGCCATACCCTGGTCTCTTCTGATTGGCTTGAGCGAGGACGGCCCTGGCCATCCACGAACTGCGTCAGGCGGATGTAGGCGATGCAGGCAGCATCGTCCCCAATTATATGCACATGGGGGTTAAGGATGGTGGTGTGGATAGGTTTGCTGTTCTTTGAGAGGACTGATGGGAGACAAATAGTCCACTTAGCGATGAATATTAAATATAGACGTATCATATATTTTACATTTTCAAAACATCAGTAGTAGATTGAACTAGTCTTACGATTGTCAAAGTAAAATCTGTGGAAGTCCATTCCCTCCACCAGATTTCCCAGCCCCTCAGGTTCAAATGAGGTCAGACCAGGGTCGCAGATCTTCCTGTTAGTCAAGATATATTTTTACACAAATGACGCACGGAATAATTTAAACAGTTCTGTAACAATATTTTAGCAATGCTATATATCTCATAGTTAAAACATTTAAAAAAAAATTTATAACACTGACAAGGAAACCTAAAATTCTGCCCACGTCTGTTTAAGCAGTTACAGTTACTGTTTCATAGTTCTGACTTAGCATGTCAAAATTCTTGCTTACTAAGTAACAACCATTACAGACCATCTCACAACTGCACCCAGGTTTGTTAATACAGTAGTTTCTTTTCATTTATGCATTTATGATGCACCTTCCAAACTGTAACAATATTAAACAATGTATACACAATTAGTAAAGATATTATAGAGCTTATAATTTTGCTCTATCATGCTCCTCCCTCATGAAATGGCATCAAATGTTAGAGTCACACTTCGAATAACAATAATAATAATAATAATAATAATAATAATAATAATAATAATAATAATAATAATAATAATAAATATAGCGATAAAAACAACAATCATTGTCACAAAATAGTAAATGGAAAACCTTTAACCTCTTAATTTAAACCCTTTCCAGTATTTCTTATCTCATTTCATTTTATCCTACATTATATTTCACTAATAACAATATACATCACTTACAGTTTAATTTCTTGGCACTATCATATGGACGCTGGAGAATCTTTCTTTTTTCACTGCAGCAAGTAAGTTTTTTTTTAATCTTAGTTCCCTTTCCCAATGTGTGTGTGACGCTCAGTTTTGCAGCTGCTCTGTCAGGTGGATTCTGTTCAACTGTGTCTCCTCCTTAGTATATAAAATGGTGTAAAAAAGTGTTTGCCCCTTCCTTATTTCCTATTTTTGTATGTTTGTCACACTTAAATGTTTCAGATCATCAAACTAATTTAATTATTTAGACAAAGATAACACAAGTAACCACGAAATGCAGTTTCTAAATGACGTTGTTTATTATGAAGGCAAAAAAACCCCAAACCTACATGGCCCTGTGTGAAAAAGTGATTTCCCGCTAAACCTAATAACTGGGTGGGCCACCCTCAGCAGCAACAACTGCAATCAAGCATTTGCTATTACTGCCAATGAGTCCTTTACAGCACTGTGGAGCAATTTTGGCCCGCATATCTTGGTGGAATTGTTGTCATTCAGCCACATTGGAGGGTTTTTGAACATGAACCACCTTTTAAAGGTCATTCCACAGCATCTCAATCAGATTCAGGTCAGAACTTTGACTGGGCCACTCCAAAGAGTTCATTTTGTTTTTCCGAAACCATTTAGAGGTGGATTTGCTGGTGCATTTTGGATCATTGTCCTGCTCCAGAACCTAGGTGTGCTTCGGCTCGAGGTCATGAACAGATGAATGGACATTCTGATAAGGATATTTTGGTAGACAGCAGAATTCACAGTTCCATTTACCATAGCAAGTCTTACAGGTCCCGAGGCAGAAAAACAGCCCCAGACATCACACTTTCACCACTATATTTTACTGTTGATATGATGTTCCTATTCTGAAATGCTAGATGTAATAAGACATACACCTTTCAAAAAGTTATACTTTTGTCTTATCAGTCCATGGAGGAATTAACCAAAAGTCTTGGAGATCATCAAGATGTTTTCTGGCATTTCCCTCTTGTCTGTCATTTTATGTGTCAGTCAGTTCTAGCCCTGCCTTGGTACCATTTTGGCTTTTTTTCATCACCTGTTTACAAGCAAATAAAGCTGTGATTCTGAGTTTAGTTCTTCTATAACCTTCTATATGCCAAAATATTGTAGATTCCAAGTAAATCTTTTTCTTAGGATTGTCTATGCAATCCTAAGAAAAAGATTTATTTGTAGACAATATGTTGTGTAAACTGACTGAAATAGAAGGGTGCCAGGGTGCTGGAAAGGAGAATTTGTCCGCCAGTGAACCTCAGATACAGGAGGAACAATGCGGTTTTCGTCCTGGTCGCGGAACATTGGACCAGCTCTTTATACTCTCAAGGATACTTGAGGGTGCATGGGAGTTTGCCCAACCAGTCTACATGTGTTTTGTGGACTTGGAGAAGGCATTCGACTGTGTCGACTGTGTCCCTGAGGCCATGGTTCTCAACTGGAAAAGGGTGGAGTGCCCACTCAGGGTCGGGGATGAGTTCCTGCCCCAAGTGGAGGAGTTCAAGTATCTCGGGGTCTTGTTCACAAGTGATGGGAGAAGGGAGCTGGAGATCGACAGATGGATTGGTACTGCGGCCGCAGTAATGCGGACGCTGCACCGGTCCGTCGTGGTGAAGAGAGAGCTGAGTGTAAAAGCGAAGCTCTCAATTTACCGGTCAATCTACGTCCCTACCCTCACCTATGGCCACGAGATGTGGGTAGTGACCGAAAGAATGAGATTGCGGATACAAGCGGCGGAAATGAGCTTCCTCCGAAGGTTGGCGCCTATCTCCCTTAGAGATAGGGTGAGAAGTTCAGCCATCCAAGAGGGGCTCAGAGTAGAGCCGCTGCTCCTCCACATCAAAAGGAGCCAGCTGAGGTGGTTCGGGCATCTGACAAGGATGCCTCCTGGGCGCCTCCTGGGTGGGATGATCTGATATCCTCGTGTCCGTGTTGTTCTCACATCATCATAATAAATGTTGTTCCAGGTTCAACATTGCAAGTGACCAATCACATTGTTGTGACGTCCCCCTTTTGTGCCTTTGAAAAATACAGCCATAAAAAAATCGACTTCACTTGCGAGAAGAGAAACCACTTCTGTCCGCCGATCCAGGAACTTGAATTCTTTGAATTTCAGGATACTTTTCTTTAATAAACAGTAAGCATTATACATATTGTCCTTACACACACGGTTTCCCGGTTTTTGAAGGCGTTTTTTTTTAGGTCGTGGGTGACGTCAGGAGAAGATGATTGGTCACTTGCAATGTTGAACCTGGAACAACATTATTTATGATGACGAGGGAACAACGCCAACACGAGGATATCAGATCATCCTCCTGGGTGAGGTGTTCCGGACATGTCCCACTGGGAGGAGGCCCCGGGGCACCCCCAGGACACGCTGGAGAGATTATATCTCTCTGCTGGCCTGGGAAAGCCTTGGTGTTCCCCCGGATAAGCTAGAGGAGGTGGCTGGGGAGAGGGAGGTCTGGGCTTCTCTGCTTAGGTTGCTGCCCCAGCGACCCGGCTCCGGATAAAGCAGAAGAAGATGGATGGATGTTGTGTAAATTTAATTTAGTATTTAATTTTTCTCATTGTGTATCATGACTTCAGCTAAATCTTATAACTGTGACTGAGCAAGTCAAATATTTAATCCAGTTAAAATTTAAAATTTTTTAAAAAACAATCTCACTTTCAATTTTGAACTAATTACTAAAGATTGTGAATTTAGTAGTTCATACTCCACAGTTTAGTGGTTTAAACAGTCACCTAACAAGCAAAGGTTTCTTGGTTCAGTCCTGCGGGAGACACAAATCCTTCTAGGGTTGCATCAGGATAGGCAGCTGATGTAAAAAATCTGCCAAAACAAACTTCCTGCTGATGTGACTCCTTGTGAATAAGGGAACAGGCAAAAGTAGCTTATTCTACTAAAGATGGTAAGTTTAACTTAGAGTCTTGTAAAATACAGCATGTTTTGACATCCTAAATTTAACCCAGACTTTTAGTCTCGATTTTTGACTTGCAAATGTATATTTTTGAGGCAGTAGTTCAAATTGCACTTTTGACTTCCCTGTGTTACATAAACTTACCTAAACTGATCATGGTTGTAATTTTTTGAAATTTTATATTACTATCTTTTGAATGTGACTCAGTATGACATACAATTACTATGTCTTTGTAGTTCCACTTCCAATTTAGAATTACAAATCTTACTCAAAGTAACTCAGACTTATTTTTGAGCTCTGTGAGTAACTGTTGTATTGTTTTTGCTTATAATATAATTGCTTTTTTAAACTCATGCATACATTTTAACCCATTTCCACCTTTCTTTGTGGAAATGGGTTTCCATCACTCTAGGTACACTTTAACCACCCCTCCCCACTCTACGTCAGAAGCATTACTCTTAATTATACGGCAGGTAGAGAGGGGAAGAGAGGATAAAACAATGACTACAATTACTCTTTAATCTTTTAATACAACATGTTTTTATGTCAATCAGATTAATGGTTCTCTGTGGTTGATGGAGAGCTTTAATGTCCACTTAAAGAGCTAAAATTGTACTGTTGCAGCAGCTGTTTAAAAAATCTTTTATGGAACCAGAAGGATGTGCATTGGACTTACGCGTAGGCCTCAAAGTCTCCATTGTTGACAGCTTCAATAAGCTGCTCTGTGATCTTTATGATTTCCTGTTTGCGAGCTGCAGAGAAGAAACAAAAAGTGTGAGAAAATCTGATTGTATCCCAAGTGACATTTCGGCTTCACTGTGAAGCTACAGTGTACTAATGTTCCAATGTACGGATGCAAAACTCGGCTCATGACACTGAAAAAGTGAATGCAAATCAGTTCACACTTACCTATGAGCTTGCTATTCATTGTAAATGTTATCAGTCATCGCTTTCTCATCTGAGGTTACAAGTGAAAACTCCTTCATGCTGCTAAACATAAAAACTACTTCACTACTTAGATCCTCCCCTACATATCCCCCATTTTT
>NW_005187490.1:1574080-1581278 GCF_000239375.1 Pundamilia nyererei
TCATTTTAACAAGATTAACACTGACAGCACTAATAATTTTATAAAGTAAACTAAAGAAAAATGTATTTGAAAGGTAACTTTGTGCTTCTTATAACACTAAGATATCAAACCTTAAGTACTAAACGGTGATGCAAAATACATATATATATTTCACATCTGCCTTTCTTACAAGTTGACCCCAAAATGTGTTATATAATTAAATAAAGTAATGTCAAGCAAAAGAAAATGAGCTATCAAATTTGTTAGAAATAAACTATTGTATAATGTTATATAATAAGTTCAAGTTATTCATGTCCAGACAAAGCTATATTATTGTCACATTAAGTACTCCTCTATAATAGCAGGGTATCAGTGGGAGCTGTGCTACCGTTGGCTGAAGACAAAGTGAGAGGAAGGGAGAAGTTTTGTCCAAGAGTGTCATGGTCATGGTTTGGGTTTTGAGAGTTGATGGATCTTTTGGATTCAGAAAAAGTTTTATGTTTAGGTTTTGTTTCTTGTCTCTTTCTGTTATACAAAAAAAAAAATTAATTCCCCATTTGCCCTGTAGTGAGTCTTTATCCTTCAAGCTTGGGTCCTCTACCAGTGGCTCGAGGGTCCCATGCAGTATCTTTGCTCTTCTGGACAGAGATCTCAGATGTCGTTCCAGGGATCTGCTGGAGCTACTCCCCCAGTTTTGGGATCACTGACTCGAGTGCTCCAATTACCACGTGGACCACTGTTGTCCAATTTTGACCATAGCAAATTCCAGACCATGCTCAGCACCGATGTTCTTGTATACTGTGCCAGCCACTCAGTTATGGCATTCCTGCTGTTATGTGTTGGATCGTCTCAGGGGAATCTTTGCACAGCCTGCACCTGGGGTCTTCTCTGGTGTGGTAGACCCTCTGTGGATCTTACTGCCTTTGTGCTGTCTTTCAGTCAAGCTTTGTCCAGCCACTGGTGGGATTTCTTGACGTTGGACACTTTTTCTATCTGACAGTGGTGCATACCATGCAGGGGCCTGTCTATCCATGATGGTTCATCTCCTTGTTCCTCTTCTTCCTCAGGTTTGTGACTTGCTTGTCCTCACCCTCCTTCCTTCCACTTAGCATACAGGTCTCAGGGTGCTGGATTTAAGGTGAAACCCTCCATGCATGTTAAGAAGCCTTCTTGTCTCAATGTCAGTGGTTTCTATCTTGTCCTTTGGCCAACTGATTATCACAGCAGGGTATCTGATGACAGGCAGGGCGCAGGTGTTGATTGTCCAGATCTTGTTCTTCCCATTCAGCTAACTCCTCAGGACTTGCCTTACTCTCTGCAGATATTTGGTGGTTGCAGATTTCCTAGCAGCCACTTCATGGTTCCTGTTTGCCTGTGGGATTACCAGGTACTTGTAGCTCTCCTCAACGTCTCAAGTGTTGCAATGCCCTCAGTTCTGACTACCTGACCTCTCTTTTCCAAATGATATGCCATTGCTGTAGACCCTAGTGGTGTGGATGAGTGAGTCGATGTCCCGTCCACTCCTGGCATACAGCTTGACGTCATCCATGCAGAGGAGGTGGTTAACGATTGCTCCATTCTGTTGTTGGTATCTGTGGCTAGTCTTGCAGAGGATCTCACTAAGGGGATTCAGGCCTATGCAGTGGGGACAGAGTGTCTCCTTGGTAAATCCTGCACTTGATGGCAACTTGTGCTATTGGCTTGAAGTTGGCCTCCAGTGTTGTTTTCCACATCCCCATTTAATTCCTGACAAAGGCTATTAGGATCCTGTTGATTCTGTGCAGTTATAAGCATTCCAGGATCCATGTATGAGGCACTGAGTCACAGGCTTTCTTGTAGTCAATCCAGGCAATGCACAGGTTAGTCAGTCTCGTCTCGCAGCCTCTTGCATTTGACTGCTATTTACCAGGAACTGGTGTTTTACCCCTCTGGTGTTCCTGCCAATTCCTTTCTGGGCCCCACTCATGCAGGGAACCATGTCTCTGTTTATCTTATGATCTCTGTCTCTATTGGTTTCTTGTCTTATTTTCATGATCCTTTGTCCCGTTTGTGTTGCGTTTGGTTTTGCACCCCCTGTCTAGTTAGTCAGTTTAGTTCACTTGTGTTTCCTGGTGTGTTCCATCTCCCTCATTACCTAATGTGTATTTAAGCCCTTAGTTTCCTCCTGTCACTTGTTGTGATCTTCCTCTAGCTGTGTTTCCTGTCTGTTTGGAGTTTCCTAGCTAGTATGTTCAAGTAGCTGCCTAGATTAAGTCCCTTGCAATCTTGTTTCCTGCAGAGTCATTTGTATCCATCCATTCAACCATCCATCCATCCATTCTCTTCCACTTACTAAATTCAGAATCGTCTATCTAGATATAGACTTCTGTGTATCATCTGGGGTGACAGATCATGTGCTTTTCTTCTGTTTCTTGTAGTCTGTTATTGTCACGGTTCTGGGTCAGTTTGACCCAGTATTTTGAGTTGTCATGTTTTTGCAGGTTTAGTTTAGTTCCATGTGTCATTTTCTGTCTGTCTCTCAATGTCGAGTCTGCGTCTTAGTGTGATGGTTTCTTGTTCCTGCTTTATTGCGAAGGTCTGCGTCTCATGTGAGTGTGTTCAGTTTTACCTCTCGTCTCGTCTCGTTGATTACTCCCAGCTGTGTCCCCCACCTGTGTGTAATCTCCCTGTGTTTCTCTGTGTGCGTTTTAGTCGTGTCTTCTGTCTTTGTAGTTGCTGGTCCGTCTGTGTATTCCACCATGTTTCATCCGTGTGTCCCCTGCCGTCACCATCTTGTACCGTCGTCCACCTTGCTTCATGTTTGAGTTCCGGTTTGTATTCAGTAGTTTAGTTGTCTCCAGTATAGTTTAGTGTGATCTCTGTTTCCGTTTTTCCACTGGCGCATTGTGTTCAATAAACCACCTTCACTCCTCCACTACTGCCTGCGATTGGATCCTCATTTATTATTTTTATACGGCTCATCTCACTCGCCGTGACAGTACGGACCAGCCAGATATGGATCCAGCGGCATTCAGCCCACCCAGGGAGCTTCAGGAGGCCGTTATCGACTCTGCTTCTAAATTAATCAACCAGTGGTTAGAGCATGAGGGAGAAGCGTCTCTTTACACTGTGGAAGCCAACTTACAACACCTTATTTCCAGTTACCCCTGGTTATTGGACTCACTGCATCCGCTCGTACAGAATTTTGTTCTTCACGAGCTTCACCTTCACCCTCCCGTCGCTACCGCTTGCCAACTCGCTTCAACTCGCCCGTCCAGCCTCGAGTGTCGTCTGCTGGAGGGCCCGAGTCGCCCGTTCAGCTTCAAGCCTCGTCTGCTGGGGGTCCTGGAGGACCCAGCAAGCACATCCTCACGTCTGCTGACGGTCCGGGGAAGTTTGTTCAGCCACCACCTGCTGAATCATCCCCTGTGACTTCTACACCGTTGCCTGCATCCACATCACCTCCTGCAGCATCATCGCCTGCAGCATCACCACTGTCTGGTTCCGCAGCCGTCTCGCTGCCGTCAGGTCCAGCCTCTGTGCCTTCATCCACGTCTGGTCCAGCCTCTGTGCCTTTGTTTTCGTCTGGTCCAGCTCCGCCTTCGTCTGGTCCTGCCTCGTGCACGGTCGGCCCCCAGAACTGTTTGCCCGTCGCCGTTGCCGTGTGCACGGTCGGCCCCCGGAACTGTTTGCCCGTCGCCGCCGTTGCCGTGTGCACGGTCGGCCCCCTGAACTGTTTTGGCTCTTGTGTTGTCGACCTCCGGGTCGACCCCCAGACTTTACTGTGGACTCATGAATAGTCTTGTTTTGTGTTGACCTGTTTTTGGTTTGATCTGGACTCTTGTGCTCCTTGTTTTTTGTTTCACAATATAAATATGAGAGACTACAACTACACAACAAAACACAAATTAAAAAAAGACAAATGACAAATATATATAGAAACACAAATACCAGGGTGATGAGTTATGTGATTGATACATTGCCTTTTAATGTATCAAAATCCCTTATTGACATATTATTGTATCATGGGTTCCTGTGACTCTAATTGCTAATTTATTCTCCAAGGTAATTGAACTACACTTCTTCAGTCGAAATGATATAAGTGAGGAAATTCCATAATTTTAGATGTTTAAATCTTCCACATAAAATGAATATTTGATACAATAACTACATAGATTTTGTGATGTGCTACACAAAGACGCTGTCTAAGAGTAAAAGGGGGCCTTGTATTGCTATGAGATTTTTAATAAAGTCAGTCTTTGCATGTATGTGGCCTACCTTTCACATCTTCATCCTCAATAGTTGTGTTGCTGCTATCAGATGATTCCTGCAAAGTACAGAAACCTGATTACAAAAAAATTCTCATAAATAATTAATAAAATTAATAAAAATAAATGTGTTTTTTTTACACATCCATAAATGCATGCACACATATTCACAACACGCTCAAATTTCTTCATTAAAATCTACAAAACCTCCACACCACGTATACCAAGTATACAAAGCCAAGCATTTGACTTTGCATCACTCCGACACAATGGACTGAGCTGTCTTAGCATAAATGGACAGAGACACACATTTCTTAGCCATTGTTACACATAGGTTGTACAGTGGTGGTATGGTGGTTACTCTGGTAGCACTCTAGTTGACATATGAAGATTGCTAAGCCAGTGGCAGAACCATTGAGCTCCACTGATCTAAACACAGTGGGGGACCATAAGACAAAGAAACACCTCACAGGACTCAAGCAACTCACACTCTCTCTGTCTCCCACATGCATAAATATACAAAGAGATGCACACATTTATTAAAGAAACTTCAAAAACCCTGAAAAATACAGTTTAGCCCACATGGCTAGAGAAACAATGTAGGGACGACAATGACAAATGAAAACCAGTATAAGAAAATAATATGTGGACAAAAGGGAGGAGGATGTACCTTGATCCCATCTACTGGATTATGGATAACAGTAGTCTGAGGTTCCTGGAGGAAGAATGGAGAGAAAGAGAGGGGAGAAAACGGAAAGAAGTTGTGGAAACAAGTGAAGGTGTTTCATGATGGCAAAAAAAGGTTGAGAGACATAAGAGAAAGATAAGCACAGCGTAGGATGTGAGTAACACATGGAAAGATGGTAAAAATTCTGAATAGTACGTTAAAGATTGGAAAGAGTTCATGGTAAATGATGACCTTAAATTCCCAATAAATCCACAATTGTGAATGATAACTAAATTCTCTGTCGCATGCATTCGCTCTCTCATCAAAGTGATCACTTTAATCCCATTCATTTCATTCTAATTTAAATAAATGCAGTTATTAATCTCGTATACAATAACTTTCAATGTATGGTAGTGTACTACATGTATGTGATTCTGCCACACATATACAGTAAGTGGTGTAGAAAATTTTAAAAGACCAAAACAATGCATCCCAAAGTATTTTATCTACCAAAGCTGTTTATAACTTATTGTTAGGTGCATTTATTGTCAAAAAGTAATTTTTGTAATTTAAGTTTACTGGTTAGTTCTGAGGTCATTCTTATTACATTAATGAGTTTGTTTACGATCAGTTTAGTTTCTTTTCTATTGGATTCCCCTTGTGTCTTTGTCCTGTGTTCCTCTGTTTGTGTGTCCTTGTGTCTCGTCTCTCCTTCCTGTTTACATGTTTCCCTTGCTCTGTCATGTGTATCAATGTATGTTTTTCTTCAGCCCCTCATGTCTCACTCCCTCTCTCAAGTGTCCCTTCTAGCTCACTTGCTCGTGTTGTCACAGTGTACGTCTCGCTATGTTTCCTGTTTTATTTTGATAGTCACGTGTTCCAGTGTGTTTAGTTTTGCGTCCCCCGTGACCTCATGTTCATTTGTGTCAGCTGTGTTTCCCATGTGTTTCCACTTCCCTCGTTATCCATCCCTGTCTCCCTTTGTTCATTGTTGAGTAGTCTGTTTACCTCCTCACGTTTCCATGGTTCATGTCATCTGGATTTTCAGGTTTCATGTTTTAGTTTCTACCAGTTTAGCCTCCCAGCTGTACCTTGTATTAACTGTATTATAACACAGACATGTCTTCTCAGATAAACTGAATATATATTTTCACAAAATTAAGACTGGATTTTTTTCCCACTGGAACTGCAAAAATCTTTTAATGGCCTACACAAATTCACTTGGTTCTGAAGTACTAAGACCTGATAGATATGGACCATATTTACCATGCATGGTATGTCAAGTATTGCCCCTACTCTAAATGTTTCAAATAATAGGTGTAGTGTAAAAGTGTAAATGCAAGTAATGTGTGTGAACCAAATCTCAGGCTCACAAAAGTCCACTAAATGATAAGTAGTGATTAATTATACGTGACTGAGAATCTGGCAAATCTACAGAAGTTTTAAAACATGGAGCTAAAAATAAACACAACATATCACTTTTATTAGCATAGAAAAGTGTCATGGTTCTGGGTCATTTTGACCCAGCATTTTCAGTTCCTTATGTTTTGGTATTCTTCTGTATTATGATTTATCTTTATTATTATTATTATTATTATTATTATTATAGGTTTGGTTTAGTGTCGAGTTTGCGTCTTGGTGATTTTCTCTTGTTTCCTGTTTTACTTTGAAGGTCTATGCCTTATGTGCAGTGAATCTAGTTTTAGTTCCCTCTGTCTCGTTAGCCCTAATCTCTCCCAGCTGTGTCTCCCTCCTGTTTCCCATTCCCTGATTACGCCTCTGTGTATATAAGCCCTGTGTTTTCCTTTGTTCCCTGTTGCGTTGTACCCTCAGATTTTGCCTGTGTGTTCCAGTTAGTGCTTTCATGGTTTGGTTTTTGTTCTTTGCCAGCAATAAATCTGTGGTTTCGAGTTGCAATTTTGTCTCCACGAGTCCTGCGTTTGGGTCCTCATCCCTGCCTGCTCGCACACACAGCCTTAACAAGTTGACATAGGTACCATAAATGTCAACTTTTGTTTCAAATTGATGCAAATTTTAATCAGTTTTCTTCCGTTTTTGGTTGAAAAGTGCAACGTTTCACAGCCTCCTGGCTGTAAGCCTTTTAAAGTGGTTTTGAATGGAAGTGAGACCAGGTGCATTCTCCTAGTGTTTTTAGATTTTTAAACAATTACAGAGATGTGGACCATGCATTGGTTCCCCAGCGGGACTCTCAGTTCTACTGTCCTGGGGACATTAAAGTAGAACTGATGGAATGCAGAAACTTCTTGAGCTGTGACTGCAAGCATAAAAACAAAAATCTTCACTT
>NW_005187490.1:1581920-1597921 GCF_000239375.1 Pundamilia nyererei
CACACACACACACACACACACACACACACAGCTAGAAATGTTTTGGACAGACAGAAACACATAGAGCTGCATACCAGTGCAGCAGAGGGGATGTTGCCTTTGGGACTGGTGACTATGCTGTTTCTCGTGCTGTTTGTTTGAGGCTGTGCAGGAAACAAAAAGTATTATATTAGTACTCAGCAACCATTCTGAGATGTGACCTTTGCTGGTAGTGAAGTGGGTGGTAACTGTGTAAAAGTATACAGTTAATAATAGCAGATGGCAGCAAAATTCTCCTAAGACAAAAGTAGTATCTAGAATCAAGAGTGTAGTCGTTCAACTATGGATCGAAAACAGTTTCCACAGGTTTTTTTTTTGCTACATTATTAATCAGGTAAAAAAGTTTTCAACAATCTTTCATGCTGACTCATTTCTCTATGCAGGAAAATCCAAACACCAATCACAGCATTTTTCTTTTTCATTACTGCCCACTGGCTGTGGATGTAACCTGGCAAATGGTAAATTAAATAAATAACAGCTGATCAACTCCACAATATCTGTCAAACATGAAAAACAAGCATCTATTTTGACTCACTGCATTAGTATCTCTAATGTGTCTTCCTGACATTCAAATAGAGAAAATGAGGTCAAAACGTAACAGAGATGCAAAACTTATGAAACAAAACAAACACAGAAAACACAGCCAGCCACTAGTAACATGTTAAATGTACAGCAAAAAGACTCACAGGCATAACTTTTCTATTTCAATTACATCAGAAGAAACATGCAAAACCAGGAATTATTCACAGACTTCATGCTTGAATCACTGGAATTCTATATTTTCTGTTCATATTTTTCCACGGTACTGTTACTTCTAATTGATGTTGTGTTAGGCAAAAGGACAAGAAAAAAAGTCCATATGGAAATTCAGTGTGCTCAGGGGCTGAAGCTGATCTCACCCACTTTACCACTGTTGCCAAATACTAACAGCGACATTTCGTAAAAATGCTAAAAAATACTCTCAACTATCAACTTGTGGAGTCAATGCTTTGCACACTATGCTGTTTAAAAAAAGGCTAGTTGGTTGCAACATCCATGGTGCTTTTCTAGCTGATGGGGAAAATTGGGAAATCCGAAAAGCTTATATTCACAATTCTATCACTAAAAAAGGGTAAACTTTGTTAAACACAACATAGTTATATTTCAACAAATTTGTAATGTACTTATGAGAGAAGCATTAAGAGTGTTCTTGAATGCTATTATATTTTCTCACATTAACTATTGCATATCCTCGTATCTCAAAGTTAGGGTTACAACACTAAAACAAATTAAGCACCTTTATAATCAAGTTTTTAGGAAACAAAGGCCTTTTCATTATTGTAATTCAGGTGTGCGACTCATTTTTAGAACTGCTCACATTATTGAACCCCCACCTCTAGAATACTTAAGCAGAACACATAACCAAAGCTTTGAGATCAACTCGAGGTTACTTTAAGGTTCATAAAGGAACTCTCCTTTCTCCCAATCCACCTTTTTATTTAAAGTTCTAATGCCTCCAGAGGGACTCCTTTGTTCCCAGCCTCCTGAAGGCCTCTGCCTCTTTCATTACCAGCCACTTGTAAAACCACCTTGAAGGTCTCTGTTTCTTTTGTCACCAGCCTGTTGAGGGTCACTGATGCTGGCTTCCAGCCACACTACCGGAGCATAGCCTTCTAGTCAGTCCCCACAACTGCTTCATCTCTGCCACTGGTCTCCAGGCTGGGTCTCAACCTCAGCATTGAACTTTGCTGGAAACTTATACACATAGACCAGTACCTACTCTTTGACTTGTACCACCCTCTGCAACAAAAGCTTGGAGTAATCAGTATCCTGTAACACCGGGCAGAAAACATTGCCTTTAAGCCAAAAGGGAAAGAAAAAGAACACATACATTAAGAAAGCTCTTAAAACATCCAACTTATCCCAACTGAGCTTTCAGTTTGAGCTTTCAAATCAGCACAGATGCACAAAAAAGAAGGTCACAACACCAACTAGGAAGAAACAAAATGACAAACAGAACAAACAACATAGTATATGCTGTGCAGTGCAGTGAGGAGTGCTCAGACCTCTAGACTGGAGAAACCAAACAGCCACTTCATAAAAGCATGGCACAACACAGAAGAGCCACCTGGACAGGACAAGGCTCAGAATAATAACACATTTGCACTTAAAGTGCATGCAGTGCATTTAACTTAAACCTGAATAGATTGCTTACACAAACTTATATACAGGTAAATGGATTGGTTCTTATGGAGCACCTTTCTACTCTACTTCAGCACTGAAAGGGCTTTGTACAAAATTCCTCATTTATCATTGAAGCTGGTGATGGCTCACCAACCGGCTATAATAATAGTAGATAATAAGCAGAAAAAGGACACAGTGATAGACGTCGCTATACCAAGTGATAGCAACATCAGGCAGAAGGAACACTTAAAATACATTAATTTAAAGATATTGTAATTGTCGGGATGTCTTTTGCCCAGCAACTCACAAAATTGCTTGTTGTGAAGTTTACTGTTTATTTCTTTCCAAAGTTATAAGAAACAATTACCAAAAATAATACTGAACAGTACATGCAACCTTAAAATACTGTAAATATCTTGTCATTAGGGTTAGTTACGACACTTACATGTGAAGCTTTAAAAAAAGCATATTTACAAAAAAAAGCTGGAAACAAAGAGGAGATGTGGAAGTTATAATGAGAGATAGTGCCTGTGCCAATGCCAGAATGCTAAAATAGCTCCATGGTTGTTTATGTACATTTTACATCATGGTCCAGCAAAGGACAAGCTGTGGTTGTGTAATGATAGATTAATCATCTGGTGGGAAATAATCTGAGATTACCAATCTAAACCCCTAAGAAGGGAGAGGAGGGGTTGTGCGGAGGATGAAAAAGGGAAGAGAAGCTGAAGGAAAGTGAAGAAATGTAGGATATGAAGAGTGACATAAGGAAACAGGTCAGGAGGAATGGAAGAAGAAGGGCTTCTGTCTGATGCTTCGTTGTCGGTGGCAACACTTTCCTATTTGTTAGTGATCTATTAAATTGCAGTGATTTTTTTCCAATCAGAACCACTGTACGATTCAAGTGTTTTAGGCACTTGTGACAGATCTTTAAAATACATTGTGCATGAAGAAAATCATTATGTTTTGCTACACATAAATACAGAATTGCTCTGCCACATTGGACAGGGGAAGCTTCCCATCCAAGCACATGCAAGTCAGTTGACACAGAGATCTATCGAAATCAAAAACATAACTGCTAAATGTTTTACTTATTTTTAAATGTATTCATTTGTTACAAATTCAAGACATATATTCCAGTTATCAGACACTTAAATAAAAAATGTGGATTTTGATACCAAATTTTTATGATGTTGTGTGAAATTTAAAAACTGACAAAGTTACTCCATTATCTAAGCAAGTTTTCTTTCTGTGTGATAGAGATACATCTCACAAGAAAGCACATTATACATGCTTCTCTAAGTCATCGGGCGATCGTGGCTCAAGAGTTGGGAGTTCGCCTTGTAATCGGAAGGTTGCCGGTTCGAGCCCCGGCTTGGATAGTCTCGGTCGTTGTGTCCTTGGGCAAGACACTTCACCCGTTGTCTACTGGTGGTGGTCAGAGGGCCCGGTGGCGCCAGTGTCCGGCAGCCTCGCCTCTGCCAGTGCGTCCCAGGGTGGCTGTGGCTACAATGTAGCTTGCCATCACCAGTGTATGAATGGGTGCATGACTGGATGTGTAAAGCGCTATACAAATACAGACCATTTACCATTATCATTCAAAGGCATAGCTGATTCCTAGGTGACCCAGAGTTTGAGTTTTTTTGTCTGGACTTGTACTTTTTGTAAGGAGGAGATAATATCTGCTGATATTTTATATCGACAAAGCATTTAATTTAACAAGACATTATCCTCTGTTATTTTGGTACAAACAAACAAAGAAAAATAAATAAATAAATAAATAAAGTTAAACTATGAGCTGTGTGAGACACATTATAGGGTAATTACACTACAAATTTCACCCTACTTAAATAAAATCAGATCTATTTGGTTGAATAACTGAGTGCATCCAGCATTTATCAAAAGTATGAGGAGGTACAGGAGGAGGAGCTGTCATGGATGACCAAGCCGCTGCATGGAAAGTACCATCGACAAATAAAAGAAAGAAGAAAGAAAGAAGAAAGAGTACTTTATTGGTCCCCGTAGGGAAAATCCCTCTCTGCATTTAACCCATTCACTCAGTGAAGCAGTGGGCAGCCATTGGGCGCCCGGGGAGCAGTGTGTAGGGACGGTACCTTGCTCAGGGGTACCTCAGGGTAGCTGTTCAGGGGAATCGAACCCCCGTAGATGTAGATGATATCAAGACATCCTACCAGTGACTAGAAAAGGCCAGTTTAAAGGAGTTTGAGTTTGTCTTGGTTTGGTCTTGTTCATTCTTTAGGGAATTATGCAATTCTTGTATTCAGTTTGCGTGCCCTGGTACTAGTCCTTAGTTCATTGAATTTTGTTCCCTTGCGTGCTCTGTTTGCCCTAGTTTATGTGTCCTCTGTGTGTCCTCCCCAGCACCCCCTATGTGTAGTCAGTTGTATCTGGTTGCAAATGTAAAGTTTTTGTCTCTGTCTTGCCTCCATGTTTCTCTTGCCCTCTTTCTCTGTCCCGCACTCTAGCTCTCTCACTCATTCTCTGTATTTAGTCAGTTTGATCTCAGTGTTTGTTTTCTCTGTCTTCCTGTGTCTGGTCCATCTGTTTTCTGTTTTATCCTGACAATCAGTTGTCCTGTGCACATCGTTGCATGCCTCACATGCTGATATGACACTCTGATCATGGCAGTACAGCAACAGGCCCTAAGCACCAGATGCACAACCAGGTCGCTGGGACAGTGTACAGGAACATCTGTGCCACATACAGACTAGCAGTCTGCCCGTCGTAATGAGAGACACCACCAAAGGTGGAAACAACAGCACTGAGATCTTGTGGGACTTTGGGTTCCAGACAGAAAAGCACCTGTTTGCCAACCAACAACACATAGTGGTAGCTGACAAGGAACAAAAGACAGCAACATGAGGAAGAAGGAGTATCCGAAAACAGAGGAATATCAGGGGCTGAAGGAACAGCTGGAGCAGACGTGGAAAGTAAACTACAAAGTGGTCCCAGTGGTAATATGAACACTAGGAACTGCAACCCCAAAACTGGAAGAATGGCTCCAGCAGATTCCAGGAACAACATCAGAGGTCGCTGTGCAGAAGTGTGACCTAAACTGACCACTCACAGTTTACTACAAGCCTCATTTACCCATTCACACACACACAATGGATACTGGGGGCAAAGTGGAGTTCTTGCCAGGTGCACTTCAACATTAACAGTGGTGGAGCTGCATAGTGAACCACCAACCGTATGACTGTGAATAACCCAACCTACCTGCTGAGCCACAGCTGTGTTTGAGTGCATTACATGTGACTGTGTCTATATTCTGAGTGCTTCATGCATTCAAAATGAATGGTGCCTTCACAGATATCCACTTTATCTATGTCATGTGTATTAATGCACTCCTATACATTAGAGATACTGGCTTTTAAACTTAAAACAAGCTGGATCATCCCTCTGCTCTAGCACAGTGGATGTGCTAACCATAATTTTCTTAAAGAATTTTACATTTTGACTGTTGGCACATTAAAATTTTAACTTGCTTTATCAGCAATGAACTATATTTACTGACAACGGTTTTCAGATTTCCACATACTTTCCAATAGCCAAAAGTGCATTCTTAATGCAGGGTCATTTAAGGTTGTGAATATCACAGCCATTTATACTGGGTTTTCAGCCTTGTTCCTTGCATTTGCTTTTGAATAGTAATAATACAGTCACCAAATTCTTTGTGAGAAACCTGTTCTTAAATGGTTGAACCCCTCATCATCATTATGATCATTCTGAAGGTCTGACACTCAGTAGGGTGTTTGTGTTTTTACGTTTAATCATTATATTGGCCCATTGTCAGTTAAACTAAAAAAGTTGTTGGATGTTCCACCAATTCCATCTTTTTTAATATGTTTCCTGACATGTTTTTTGGAATCCAATTTAAAACAACTTTGGATACCTTCCCAAACATGTCTTCCCCTGTTTTAATATTTCTAATTAAATTAAAAGGATAATGTGAAAGGATAATAGAAAAGCCTAGGAAAGAAAACAATATAGCCATCACAGACACTCAAAAACAATATCTTCCAAAAAATTAAAGTGAACGCAATCGTGCTTTAAAAAGATCACCCCGAATAGTTTGCATCTGCCTTTGAACCAAAACATTTACGGATTAATAAAAGTAGTAGAAGTATGGAAGGGCAGCCATGAATATAAAGAGGAAACGCTGCAGATGAAAATGAAGAGGATGACCTAGCTTACCTTGACATCAGCCTTCTTGTTGAGGAGACTCTTGGCTGCTGCAGAGAGGCAGAACGACACACCCTCAGATGGTAGAGTACACATTATTTACCTTCAGATGACGACTTTGTAATCTGCTCACACAAATGCAGATCCACATCCGCGGTCATTCATGCATGCATGCAGGCACTGGCTTAAAAGAAAAAAAAAATCACCTGCTTGTCAAAGTGCACAAATAAATGTGAAGAGTTACAATGCCTATCCTCCCATCCACTACCACTAGGAGGAGGGGGGAAAGGAATTTACCCCTCCCTCTGAAAAAATGGAAAATTCTTTCCCTGCGTCTTAAAAAGCAAATGAATAAAATGTGCAAAAACTCACACATATATTAAAAAGAATTCTCCATCCTGCTAGCACTTCCTGACCCTGATCCATTGCCCAAAGCATTAGATAAGCAGAGGGCATCAAACACGAGGGAGGGGGGAGAAGTCAAACTAATTCTCTGTATAATCCAAATACACTCTCTCGCACCGTTGCACGCACAGGCATAGATAGAAGGGGGATTAGGAGCGAAAGCATGAGGGAAGAGGAACAGAGATGCAGGTATATGATAATGGGTTTGTTAATCTGAAGAGTAGGCTGGATTAATTCACAGAGTTCACTGATGGGCAGGAATTAGTCTGGGATGATGTGGAAAAAATAAAGTATGTGTTTTGCTGCTTAAATGCTGATTAAAAAAAGGAAGAAACAGCTTAAAAACACTCCAGTTCTGCTGACATTAATCTTTTATCATGTTGGAGCTCTGAGTGGATGTGTGATCCCCAACCTAAAAGCAGCACTGAACAGTTACTGCACTCCACATTTAAAATGTGATAACTAAACTCCCACTTATACACCACAGTGCATGCTATTTGTCTGTACAAGGAAAGAAAAGTCTGTAATACTCTTCCCTTCAGATCAGAAATGAGATTGCTTACCTTGGCAAAAAGTTAAAGAAGCAATAAGGGTGAGGAAGAGGAGAGAAAGATTTAGGAAGAGAGATTAAAACAAGCTGAGGGATAGAGCTAAAGGAGTGTGTGATGTTGTGACCCTGGGAGATTTCCGTTTAATCACATCTGCTCCTGCCTCAATGAGGGGAAAGGATGTAAAGTTTTAAAAGCTGCAGGGAGAAAATGCTAAAAGATGTGCTTGCGAGATGTGTTTACCTTGTTCCACGATGCCAGCTGTGGTTCCTGCTACAGCGCTGACAGCAGCAGGGGCCGTAGTCTGACGGCCCACTGAAAAATACAGAGTATCATTAACAGTACCAGTCAAAACTTTAATACTACTATGTGAATGGATCAAAACTAAAACATAACACGTATGGGTTTGTGTAGAAGGAAAGCATAACCAAAACGACTTTATATATGGGTGATATTGTATTTTAATGCCAAATCTGTTTCAAGAACAGCTTTGAATATTCTTCAGTCTTCAACTAGCTTCATGAGATCATCCCCTGAGTTTAAGCAACAACCTTGAAGAAATTCCCAATTGCTGATCACTTGTTGGCTGTTTTTCCTTCAATCTGTGCTCTAATTTATCATAATCTCACTTGACTGTCGGTCAGGCATTGTGGAAGTCAGATCATCTGATACAGCCCTCCATTATCCTTGTTATTGTTCACACAGCTCCCACGGGGCGTCTTGGTGTGACTTTACTCATGGTGCTACTAAAAAAAATGACGTTCGTTCTATCCATAAACAAGAGGGGATGTTGTGTTACTGCAGGATGTTATGGTACTTATGCCAGCCACGAATCTGTCAACAGACTGGAGAAATTGCATTGCTTCATATGGCCACTTGAGGCTGACTTCAAAAGTGAGCCAATCCCCACAGACTTCCATGTTATAATGTCCAACTTTACAAGATAAATGAACATATTTGCAGGCTATTATAAAAATAATTATGTCTCCCCATTTCATAAGAACTGTATGTAAACAGCTTATTCTACTAGTGATTCTTGTTTTGAGTATCTGGTGCCCCAGGAAAGGACTTTGGAAATGTCAACAGGAAGCACCAGAAGATAACCGTTGCCCAACCATTGTGAACTTAGGAACCGGAATTCAAATTTTTGGCTCTTTTTTTTTCTACTCATTTTTGTCACGTTGGATTATAGTCTCAAATGAGCTGGAGGCCTTTGTACTGAGTCACAGCGTCCCCATTTGAACTTTACTGGGCACAGGATAGAGCGGATCTCTTTCCTGATCAGTGCATACCCCTTCTCCTTACTCTCATTCCTCTCAACACTTGTACAAGAAATCAGCATTAGCATAGAATAGGTTAGTTAAATTAGGATAAAAGTCTGGTGAATTCATCAAGTGACTGTTACTATTTGATTAAACTTTTGCCAGTTCTTTTCCTGGCCACTAAAGAATAACCTGGTTAAATTTGCCATGTGCATGGACCATAGTGAAGAGCTGCTGTTAACAGGCAGAATCTCATAATTGACCTGCAGGGCTACTCAAAGTATTTCATCAGTAGATAGCAGGATCGACATCCAGAGGTTATCAGTTAGAACCAGGTGAATCTTCTCAACTCCGGCTCGGTAGTCCGGCATTACATGTTGGTCAATATCCTTTGGAATCAGAAGCTTTGATCCTTTAAATGAAGAGCCAGTCCACAACACTATAGGGATAACTGGTACAAATATAACTCAAAGAGTCTACAAACCCATATGATGTTGTCATCCCAGATGAACCATGACATTGTGACATTACCCATTGGTTAGTGAAGTGCTACTGCAAAGCCTCAAGCTGAGCTATCTTGGTCTTATGCAACTGGATGTGACATTCAATACGGTTATCTGACAGAGAAACAGAAGGACACTGCTTGCTCACAGACTAGTCACTTGTCAATTGCATGGTAAAAAAAAACTGTTTTATCCTTCTTTTTAACTCTAATGGTGATATAATTAAGAAAATAAGCATTGTAGTGAATTCAATAAGATTTAAATGTAGCTAAATGGACTGATTCTTATATAGCGCTTTTCTACTCTCCCGGAGTACTCAAAACGCTCTATACAACACGCCACATTCACCCAGTCACACCCATTCTCACTAGCACTACCTCTATACTGAGGGCTTTCTAACTACACTCACACACATTCATACTCCGATGGATGCATCTTGGGGTTAGTATCTTGCCCAAGGATACTTGGCATGCAGACTGAAGGAGCCTGGGATCGCACCTCCAACCTTCCGATCAGTAGGTGACCTGCTCTACCTCCTGAGCTACAGCCACCCCACTGCTATTGTGGGGTGGCTGTAGCTATTGATACCATAGAGTCATCAGGAAAGTATTTACAGCGACAGATTAAGGGGTGGGAAGAATAGGTGTTTAAAGCATGTCCACATTACCTCCACCATGTTTTTATATAGTCTGATTTGAAATAAATCATTTTTACCTTACCTTAGGTTGCTGTCTGTTCATTAGAACTAAAGCTAAAAAAAAGGTAACCGAAAAGAAAACAAGAAAAATACAAAAACACCAAAGTTCACTGCTGAGACTTTTTTTCAGGTGTTGAAAGTATTCAACAGGATTCATCGACCTACTTGTGCAGGTTGATGAACACTGTTTGTAATTAATTTGCTTGCAATTTGATGAGCTCCAGAAAATGCACGTTGTAGCACTAGAAATAAACTATTGTGTTAAGAGTTCTAATTTTGTATGTTTGGGGAAAATGTAAAAATAAATATTGGTATATCAGTTGTTCTTAGTTTTATAGTTTTTTTTAATATACAGGAGGGCTTACGATGTTAAATTTGTTAAATGGTTCTAGTCCTACCAACTGTAAGTCAAAATGTGATTGGTTAAAAAAAAGAATTATAGTTTTTAGCCAGTAATCCTTACATTTTAATGGAAATCTGATACACAACAAATACAAAACATGTTGCAAAAAATATTTGGCTTTCTCTAGATTTGCTAGTCAAGCAAATCGGGTCAGGCCAGTCAGTGTTCATTTCATTTTCTTAACACTACTATTAGCCTCTTTATGGATTTCAGTGACTTAGCTTTTGTCATTTATCATAAAAGAACAAAGTGACAAATAAACAAGATTTAGTTATATGTGACACTGACACAATATAAGTACAGCTATGTTGGGTGAGCTTTTAAATAAGACAAATCTCTACCATAGCATCTCCCATGAGCCTGTTATGCGTTAATGTGTGTTTTGTGTGTGTCTGTGTGTGTGTAGATGTAATTTTTTGAAGAGATGGCATGTCACCTCTCCTCATCACCTCTGTCTTTTTAAAGAGCAACACTCACCAGAGAAGTTCCTGGAGACAAGCATGGTAGTAAGAATGGCACCCTGATGAGGAAGAACACAGAAAAGCATTATAAGAATCCACCCTGAAACCTATTTAATATGCTGGTGTCGTGAATTAACTTTTAACCTGTATGTTAAGGATTAATAAATTAACACAAACAGAAGCAGAGCAAATCAGGATGAAGGTTTCACACTCTCCAGTGCAAATGTTCCCCTGTCTAACCTCACAATACAAGAAAAGAAGAAAATCTCTGAGCAAAGACCATAACATCACCATGTTACCAGGCTACAAGGGCAGGTGCACTGTTGTTCAAAACACAATGGATTATCACACGAAAATTACTACGCTGACACTATACCAATACCTATGAAGCCTTAAAACGAGACCCCACAAGCAAATACAAAAAAAACCGCCATGAGTTGCTTACAAGAACTGGAAAAGGATGAAGTTATTGACTGTCCTACTTACCATCGGCTACACCAAGGGGAAGCTATACCCAGTATTTAAAGACTTCCAAAGATCCACAAAGAAGGGGTCTCACTCAGACCCAGTGTTATCAGTATAAACTCAGCCACCTACAACATTTCCAAACACCTTGCCACCATGCTAGCACCCGTTGTTGGAACACCCCCAATCACATCGAAAACTCCACTGACTTCACCAACAAGGACCAAAAACTTGATCCAGATGAAACCATAGTGTCTTTTATTGCGGTCTCTCTCTTCACTTGCATACCTACAATTGAGGCAGTGGAAACTCTCAGAAAACAACTACAACAAGACAGCTCCTTGGAAAACAGAACAAGCTTCACCCCAGATCAGATTTGCACACTGTTAGACTGCTTTACCACCACATATTTTAGCCAGCCTTTCCATGGAGGAAGTGGAAAGCACCAGGACAGCACCTAGCCACTGGTACACATAAACTGATGACACCTGGGTCAAAATCTAAATCCAAGAATTACAATCCTTCACTGCTCTCTTCAACTTAGTGGATAGAAACATAAAGTTCACCAAGGAAGACAAAAAGGATAGCATTGTGTTTGGTGGCTAATCGAAGCCTTACATCACTCCCACACTGTCAAGCTTATTGCGACATTTGTGATCTAGTCTTCAGGCCAAGCAGCCTCCACTCCGCGTACTTTAAATCTCACTGCTCATCCATCATTTGCCCTTCCAGGTGCCTTCTAGCAACCCACACCCTCCACATCTCCGCCTTACCCAAGTCATTCAGTGACTCATCAGAGTCTAATCTCCAAATAACATAATTGTATTCTGTATATCAATAAATCATGTTCAATTGTTTCTAATGATATCTCCGAATTGAACTGCCTTTGTTTATATTGGAAACATTTAGGAAAAGATTCTGGTACATGTTGAGTCTAAATATCACGCAACGGTTTCCAAATAATATGTCGCGTTTGACCACTGAGCTCACGTTTAAATTTCATATTTGCCTTTTTTTGTTAACCCTAAGTTTTGCCAAGAGAAATAGACTGAGCGGCCTATTAACAAATATCCTATAGTATACTATTATATAATAAGCTCAAGTTATTAATGTCCAGTTATTAAAAATCAATACCTATTATCCATTACCTACTCCTACATAATGTCTGTGTGATAACAGTAAGCATCCCCCATGCCTCCCTTATCATTTTACTGCACTACAAACTTCTTAAGCTGTGTTTAAAAAGGAAGACTACAGCAGGGAAGGGCAAATTGTTTTTATAGCTACTGTAGCTCCTTTTAAAAAATCTGAAATCAGTTCAAAACTGGTAGACATTAAGCTAGAGTAAGGGTTTCCTCCTTTCTCCTGAAATCAGAGATACAACTTCTTTTTGAACCATCAAATATTTTCACACCTTGAGTTTCCTCCTGGCATTAAATTTCTTCAGGCACTCGACGGTCTCCTGTCTGTGCATCATTGAGGCCACCGTTGAGCGTTGCTGTGGGGAGACAAAGAAAGAGATGCTGAAAATAAAATGTTACAAGAGCAGCTGTGACAGTGATAGGTTTATGTGGGCAGGAGCTGCCAGTGAGATTCTGCATTGGTGAAATGTGTTAATTCTGAGGCCCCTTAGGTAACAAAATTTCAGCAAAACTTCAGGATAAAGAGATTCAACTTGGCTTTACAGTATCCACACAATACATTCTGTTTCCTTACAGAGATAATGATATGTTGTTATGTTAAGGATTTAGATCTTTGACTTAGCTAGTGATTTTGTTGCGTTTTTGGGCCAATTTCTCTCAAATTTTACATTAGTCATTCTTACTAACTATTCCTGCAAACATCACAGGTACTGGGTTTATGACTTAAACTGATGAAGACAGTCAAGAAAATATTGTTTTACAAATTATAAATGGAAAATACTGTAAATGTAACTTTTTTTCTTGTTGCTATGATCATATTTTTAAAGATATTGTGCCAAAGTTTTATTGCATAAACTGGCAAAAGTTCACTTAAAACTCCAGTGAATACAATTGCCTAAAGGAATATTTTTTCTTTTCCAATGAAAGACAAGTGTTACAGATGGACGTATGACTGTAACTAGTGTTCAGTCTAATGGTTATGTATGAAATGTACATTCTAATTAGATATATTAAATCCTAATGCATAAAAATCATATTATTATCTGTCATAAAAACAAAACAGAAGTAAAAATTAACTTTGTAAAATAATTAAATTGATCAAATAATACATTTGACATAAACTAGTTTTAAACTGAAAAGTACTGAATTCATTGAATTAAACTGACATTTTTATACCCCAAAAAATTACCAACAAAACATGGTAGCACCAAAGCTCATTTAGATAGCAACTGTGTTTCTGATTATTTTATTACAGTCAAAACAAGTCATTTAATTCATTTAACTGTATTTTTCTTCTGAATCTTGTATCAAAAAACACGTTTATCAAAAAGTACTTTTCCTGGAAGAAAAGTGTTCCATTGGGCTCAAGCTTGTGTTTTTAGTTCAGAATCCAGAGTCTCTTGAATTGTTACATTAATCAAAGGCCCTTGTAAGATGGCATTTATTTACAGAGCATCAAGCTGTGATTTATTGCCAAACAAATTGAACATTTCAGTGTATTTTTATTATACACACTAACACACTGTTTAAGATGTCAATTTACTCTATTTTAAACATAATTGTAATTTTCTAGACTTCTTTGGAGAGTCTAGAGATTTCTGCAGGAATTTAACTTATCATGTAGAACTCAGTTCTTGGTTGCTGAAGGTTAATAGGTTGAACTTTTGCCTGTCTATGGAAAAAACCATATTCAAGATAAGCTGACATGTCAGAACATATTTACACATGTCATATTTGGCAGTTTTAAGCACATGTTCTCATAGTTGCTGAGAGAGGATTTGCAAATTACAAATTGCTTGATAGTCAAATCAGGAGCTGTGAAATATTGTTTCCTGTCAGTTTTAATAGGATGCTGGATGTGTATATGCTACTTACGCAGACCCATGGGTGCTTCAGAGCCTCCTGGGCAGTGATTCTCTTGGCTGGATTAATAGTAAGCATCTGGTTGATCAGATTTTTAGCCTCGGGAGTCACTGTGTCCCACTCTGGGGAGGGAAACTAAACCAAACGCACACCTAAGCATGCCCACATATACAATAAAAATATGTACCACATCTTATTTAACTTAAAGAGAAACAGAGATGAGAAGCTGACTAACATCATATGCTCCAGCTTTGATCTGTTGGTAGAGTTTGTGTTGGTCCTCGTCCCAGAACGGAGGGTACCCAACCAAAAGGATGTAGAGGATCACACCTACACACATAAACAGCCATTGTTTGAGTGCCAAGAACAAAATTGGCAGAGGTGGTGCTGAAAATAGAAAAAAAACACCTACCACATGCCCAGATGTCTACAGGTTTACCATATGCTTCTTTCCTCAGCACTTCTGGAGACAAGTAGCCGGGAGTACCCGCAAAGCCTACACACGAAAACAAAAAGCAACACAAATGAAGGCCCTGTTTCTTGGCAAAAGTACAGAAAAGAATGCATTTTAACCCTCTCAAGGCAGGCGTTGCAGATTTGCAACAGTTAAAAACTAACAACCTGATTACCCCACATACATATTTTATGAGGTTTTTTTTACTCAGAAGTACCACCGCAGGACTTGGTTGTGCATTAGCAACAAAAAGTTTAATTTGAGCCTGAGAGGGTTAAAAGATTCTGCTCCTATGCTTTAGATAACCTTTTATTTTGGTGCTTAACTTTTATAGTTTGATTTGTCTTTTGTGATACCTTTAAAAGGTGGTGGGGCAGCTGTGGTTCAAATGGGTTGTCTACTAATCAGAACGTCAGGGGAAACGTTATCCCAGGGCTGAACTCCAAGTTACGGCCAGTCAAGTGGTATCAATTCCTTTATACTACAGGAACTGCATGCATACTCTGTCAACAGGAGGCTGGACATTATTGTTCATCAGGAGGAACCAAGGACCCACTGCACCAGCACAGGATCTGTCAATTGGTTGAAGGATCCCAATATCTTCTGGCAGTCAGTGTCGCATTGCCTAGCTTATAGTGGACTGTGTATCGCTCCATGGATATGTTTTTCCACACCATAATTGACACACCAACACAACAGCCATGCTAAATGATCTTACAGGCAGCATAACATTCTCCATATCTTCTTTCACGTCTGTCATGTGCTCAAGATGCATCTGCTCTCATCTCTGAAAAGCGTAGGGTGGCAGTGGTGAACTTGCCAATTTGGATATTCTATGATGAATGCCATTTGGGCTCCACAATACTGGGCAGTGATCATAGGGCTCACTAGAGGATGCTGACACCTCAGGTCACCCTCAAATCAAATTATTATATTATATAGCGCCAAATTAAAAAAACAAACAAAAACAAAACAGCTGCCTCAAGCCGTTTTTATATTAAAAGGTAAAGATCCTACAATAATACAAGTCTGTTTCTGATTATTTGGTCAGAGACATTCACACCAGTGGCTTGCTTGAGATCATTTTGTAGGGTTCTGGCAGTGGCCATACTGTTTCTTCCAGCACAAAGGACACGCATGCCACTTAAGGACCTTCTATGGTCCTGTCCAGCTTTCCTAGAGTAACTGCTTGGAAATTCTGGAATTTCCTCCATGCACTTACCACTGGAATGGGAGACACAGCAAACATTCTGTCAATGGCATGTATTGATGTGCCATCCTGAAGGAGTCCGACTACATGTACAACCTCTGTAGGGTCCAAGTGTTGCATCAGTACAGGGAGTGCAGAATTATTAGGCAAATGAGTATTTTATCCATCCTCTTCATGCATGTTGTC
>NW_005187490.1:1599405-1611197 GCF_000239375.1 Pundamilia nyererei
GAGAAAACCCAAAGAAGGACAAATATCTGTGGCTTCAACTTGTATAACCCTTTGTGTTTTGGGGGTTGTCTTATCTTTTAGATAATCTCTTATTTAGAATTAGATCATCTTTGTCTTCTAAATGCCTCCTTAACTTTTTGAGCATGAAACTTTGTCTGTAGCATTCTTTCTAATTGTACATATGTTTTGAAATTAATGGAGATGCTTTTCTAATTGTGTTATTTTTAATAACACCTACAGACACATGCACACTTCTGTGTGTGTGTGTGTGTGTGTGTGTGTGTGTGTGTGTGTGTGTGTGTGTGTGTGTGTGTCTTACCAAACCAAGCCTGTTGGTCTCCTTGTACTTCAATGGCCAGTCCAAAATCAGCCAACTTGACTGCTGCGTTCTTACATTTGCTGGCCAGCAGCAGGTTTTCTGGCTGAAGGTGTAACACAAGCACAGTCGTGTCATGTTAGTGTTACATTTTATGACCTTATTAATTTATGTCTCAAGGTTGTTACGACATTGTTACTGAAAGGCTTTTCTTAAATTACTTCAGAAGGGGTGGCAAAATCTAGGGATGTTTTTATTTCATGTTAAGTCATTTGTAACTCCATCTAACCTATCTTACACACTCGCAACAAGTACTATAATCACTATGCAAAGATCTCAACAGTAATCTTGCAGAGTTGAGCCAGATAAAAGTTTAGTATCACATTCAACAAGTTTAAGTTTTAAAAAAAAAATTGCGCTTTAATTTGGTTTCTTTGTGGCTGATATTTTATTTTATTTTATTTTATTTTATTTTATTTTATTTTATTTTATTTTATTTTATTTTATTTTATGGCAGTAGTCTTTCTGTGACATTTTATTTTTTAGCAACTGGAAGGACCAGTCCTTCCAAGATGGTCCCTGTTCTTTTTTTCCTGTTTCTTGAGTTTCTGCTGCCTGGGGTATTCCCTAAGCACATGCTCAGTGCTACATCATTGCTACATCTTCCTGATGTACTGATGGATCTTTGTTGTTTCATCTTGGATAGTACTTCTGACACTGACTAATCAGTCTCTTTCCTCCCCCTCAGTGTACAGTGGCACTAGGCTTGGGATGGAACCCTCCACGTATGGTAAGGAGCTTTCTTGTCTTGATGTCAGTGGCTTATATTTCATATTTTGGCCAGCTTATTATCCTAGCAGAGCACCTGATGACTGATGATGATGATGTTTATGACTATGCAGCATAAGCATGTGTGAGGCATTCATACAGAACTTTTTCATAATGTTGCTATTTGCTGGGATTGACACATCTATCACAACTGCAGTCCTCTGTTCCCTGTCAATCGCCACTATGACTGGTTGCTTGGACAGCAGCTTCCTAACTCCCACAAGAATTTAGCCCCATTTGTTCTCAACCATCTTTGATGGTGTCTCCTTTAGTGACTTGGGGAGTTCTAGTCCACATGTGGCGCAGATGTTTCTATAGAGCTACTTGGTTGCGCCGCTCGGTGTACTCAGTCCAAGCTTGCATCTTGCACCCTGCTACTATATATTGGATAGTCTTCGGGGCACCTTTGCACTGTCCGCAACTTGAGTCCTGTTGGCCTGAGGTAGTGTCCTGCTTCTGCTGATATCATGCTCAGCTGTGTGTGTATATGCAAACATTTAGAAAATCAATAAATGCATTTGGGGGGAGGGGGGGTAGTCAACTGGTTGTGGAAAATGGGGCATTGGGAACAAGTTTCTTCTCTTACTTCTTTTCCTATACATAACTTTAAAGGGAAAACAGGAGAATGAGGCAGACCAGTTATACCCAGATCAGAACGCTAAAAATAGTTATGGCTACAGACATATTCAGAGATACAGTCATACATTTTCCAGCAAATAAAATGTACTCTCTCATTTTGATGTTGAGACACACAGATGGGACTGGAAAATGTGTATAAGAATTTTTTGCCTTTGTTTACTTGAGGACGACCAAATACATCTTGTCTGTCTGCAATAGTCGTGTCTTTGCTGCTCAGACGCTGATGTAAAAAGCAAATGTGACAAATAACTACACAGGAATGACAGCTCTTTGCTGTCTGACTAGTTTATGCTAAGAGTGACAGATCTGTGTCACAGAAGCAGCAATCATTTCACCACAGTGATAGAAACAGCTATACGCTGTAATCCAGCTGAAGGACAGTCATCATGTCACCCTCTGCTGGTTGATTTAAAAACACAGAAGGTGCATACAGTAAAGGCCTTAACTTACTGTGCCCAGTAGATCAATCTTATTCAGAAATATTCCACAACTGTTGGACAAATGTATTTTTCATTCCACAAAGAACAGACTCAGTTGTTTGATATTTTAGGAAATACTACTACACTTTATTAATAAAATGTTCTAGTTCTAGTTCATTTGGACAACTTAAAATAACCCAACACAAAACAAAACACTTTCTAAGTCAAGATTTGAACTTCAGACTAATCGGGGAATTAATTGTTGTACTTTTTTACTTAGTCAAAATGAACAGATGATGTTTTTGTACTTTTTGACACTATATCATAATCATGATAAAGAGAGCTGCAAATGTCAGTATCAAACACAAAAACTGTATATATTATATACAGTTGTATACTCAATGGGCAAAAAAGTCAAATTAAAAACTAAAGTCAAAATGCAAAAGTGTTTAATGTTTTCCTTTCCTAAATGTTACCAAAAGTGCACCAAATTCTTTATAAAATTCAGATTTAAAAACTCAATTTGTGAGATTTTAACATATCATCTATTCTGTATATCACTTGTCCACTTTCCTGACTCAAATATTGTACCAAAGGATGTCAGATGGTTAATGTGATTAATATTAATTGCTAAACATGAGGATATTAACTTCATCATCAAACAAGTTACCATGCTGTCTCATATTTTCCAATAAAAATCAGAAATTTGCTTTAGAAAATAATCAGTAGGTAACTGTAGTTTCCATGTTTATACCTGGAAAAAAAATTTCACATTTGATATTTGCATAAAATTTATAAAATCCTAACAGAACACATGCAGAGGATTCCACACAAATGCACCGTACAGTGATGTTGGTACTGAAATAAGCATCCAACCATAGTCTGATTAGAGCAGGCTCAGGCTGAGAATTATCGTTGTTTCTATTTCTGTGTCTAGACAGCAAAAAAACAAAAAACAAAAAACAATCTAAGTGACTATGAAAGTCAATTCATTGTTAACTCCAACAGTGGGGGTGGTGTGGGGGTTTTATACTGTCCTCTTAAAGAAAAGGGTCACTGCAAATCAACATAAAATGATGTTGTATATAATGTAGTATTTCTTTGAAGATGGGAGTGTTCTCTCCATGATGACACTGTCACGAATCACAGGATGCAAGGGGCCACTAACTGGTTCAATGAAAATGTAGTACTGTCTAAAATATAGTGAGTACAGACTATATAGTGCACTCAAAGAATTCTTCAATGTTTTACGAAAAGTAGTGTACATATCCAATCATGCATTGTATTAAAGTGAGAGATGAAAATAAAGAGAGCAGTGCATCAAAGCATTAACTAATACCATGATGAAATAAGTATTACTGAAAAAACATTGCAATCGGTATTTATTAAGTATTTATTAAATGAAATATTTATTTATTTATGTACAGAATATTGACAAAAGTATTACTTATCCATCTAAATCCTTAAATTCAGGTAATCCAATCACTTCCATGGCCACAGGTATATAAACTCAAACAACTAGGCATACACAGTGCTTCTGTAAACATTTGGGAAAGATTGGGTCGCTCTCAGGAGTTCAGTGAATTCTAGTGTGATGCCGTAATAGGATGCCACCTCCAAACAAGTCCAGCTGTGAAACTTCCTTGCTATTAAATATTCCATAGTAAACTGTTGGGGGGAAATATAACAAAGTAGAAGTCATTGAGAATGACAGCAACTATGCCATGAACTAGTAGGCCAGGTAAACTGCATAGTGTGCTGAGGTTGGCAATCACTACAGATCTCCAAATTGGGCCTTCAGATTAGCTCAAGAAGATTACATAGAGAGCTTCATGGAATGGCCACTTCATGACCAACTTCCAAATGCAGTGAAGTAAAGCATGCCGCCACTGGACTCTAGAGCAGTAGAGAAGTGTTCTCTGGAGTGATGCATCATGCTTCTTTGTCTGGCAATCTGATCAACAAGTCTGGATTTGGCTATTACCAGGAGAACAGTACTTGTCTGATTGCACTGTGCAAAGGATAACATTTGGTGATGCGGGGTCATTTTCAGTAGTTGGGCTCAGCCCCTTAGTTCCAATGAAAAGAACTCTTAATGCTTCAGCATACCAAGACATTTTGGAGAATTTCATGCTCCCAACTTTGTGGGAACAGTTTGAGGATGACCCTCTCCTGTTCCAACATGACTGTGCACCAGTGCACCGGGGGGAAAATCTAAACCTACATGGTCTTGTGTGAAAAAGCCCCTTAAATCTAATAACTGGTTGGGTCAGTTATTAGTAATAAACACCTTAGTTCAATGTTTTTGGGTTCTCAGTTTGGCTGTTATTATTTATTCTTATTTGCCACATTTCTAAGTATCTTCTTTCATATATCTTTGTTTCAGTTTCTGGCTATTCTGCCTTTGGTTTTGTACAGTTATTTTACAATTTATAATTTATATATTACATTTTTTTATAATGATTTTTTATTAAATGTGTACAGTCTTCCCTTTGTGCCCCATTGTGCCCATCTGTCTTTGATTTGTTCTAGCTGTTTTCCCCCACCGTTTCCCCTAGCCTCATTACTGTCATTATTGTCTCAGTCTCCTCTTGCCCCTCTGTTGAGTCACCCACAGTATGCTTTCTAGATTTCCTAGTATTACACTCCTTGTATAATTACTCTTTGTGCCTCCTTTTGCTTTCTGTTTTGGGATCATGTTTTCCTTTGATCAATCCAGCATTAAATATTCACCTTATGCTCACTTTGGTCTCCTGCATTCTGCACTTGGGTTGGAAAACAATTAACCAAATTCCACACAGTTGATAGTCACAGAGCAAGTTGACCGCACAAAGCACCCAGAGGGCACAACAATCTACATGGAAGAAAATGACTTAGACTGTTCTAGGTTTCTAGTCTACTCACAAAGACTGAGAGAAACAGCTGATATGAGGGCTTGGCCAGCTGCTATCTCAGCATTCGAAGGTATAAAATCTCACAAACCTCAACTGCTTCACTAGCTGGTTATTCCCACTTCTTACTCCCAGTTACTTCACAGTAATAGACTATTATAGGACAATTCAATTCAATTCAGTTCAATTTAATCTTATTTATGTAGCACCAAATCACAACAACAGTTCCCTAAGGGGTTTTATATTGTTAGGTAAAGACCCTACAATAACACAGAGAAAATAAAAAACAACAACAATCAGATGGCCCCCTATTAGCAAGCACTTTGCGGACAGTGGGAAGGAAAAAGTCCTTTTTTAACCAGAAGAACTTCCCCAGCAGCCATGTGCCAAAACTAGTTGGTATTAAGGGGAGGAAGACAGGACAAAAGACACACTCTGGAAGAGAGCCAGGAATGAATAATAATAATAATTACGTGCAGAGTAGTGTTTAAAAACATAGTGAGTGAAAGAAAGGTGAGTGAACACTTGTGCATTAGTGCACTAGTGCATTACACCCCGAGGAGCCTAAGGTTATTGCACTAATTCAGGGTCACCTAATCCAGACCTAAGAAAATGCTTTGTCAAAAAGGAAAATTTTAAGCCTAATCTTAAAAGCAGACAGTGTGTCTGTCTCCCAAATCCAAATTGGGAGCTGTTTCCACAGAAGAGAGGGCTCCTCAGGTTGTACAGGCTGCCTTAGTTTCTATATTTCCTGGGTCAGAGAGAGTGCTGATCTACCCAAGGCCTTCCCTGAATCTGTGTCTCAGCAAGTGAACCCAGTGAATTCTGAACAAACTAGTCTAGCCAACTTGGAGCTTCCACTGTATCCTGCACTGGAGCTGCTGTGGACCCAGACATCAGAAAAGTGCACCCTGCTCAGCTCCCACAAGAGTTGACAGAGTCTTCTGAGTATCCTGAACCTCAGGGTAGGATTTATCTACTCCATTGGCCAGTAGCTGTGGGGTCCAACTAGCCCCCACAGCTACTTAGTCTCCGCCACTGGCCACCTCACCAGCTCCCTGAGCTGAATCATCTCTGCCAAGGCCTCTGTCCTTTGTCCTTTGATCCTGCCCCATGAAGTACACGGTCATGGAATAAAACATTTGGCAAGCTTTTCAAGACCATTTAAGGGGAAATAAACAGGCTTTCCAACAGCACAAGATTTATTAATTTTATTTAGTAATTTATTAATTATTATTTATTTATTAATTAATGACCAAACACAATTTTTTTTTACTTTTTGTACTAAGTTTATATAGTCTTAAAATCAATAAAAAGCCATCACACAGATTTCTGCTATAAATGTAATGTAAATTGCTATATTAATGTTAACATACATTCTTGACAATATTTTGTCTTGACTGCATCATTACAAAAGATTATTTGGGGGGTTTTTTTGTTCTTTATAGAGCTTTAGGTTGTTGTTTAATTATATGTTGGTTTGTTATTAACATTGTTTTTTATTTAATTTGTTTATTTGCTACTCATACATACTGCACAAATCACTAAAAAATGTATGTAGTATGTATCTATGCTGTAAGAAACAGCACATGATAATAAGAGGAACGCTTGATATACACAAAAAATATTCAAACATTCCTCTGTGAAGGATTAGTTACTTTCATCTGTGAACAGGGATTCATTGTTACCTGTTCAGATATACACACATATCCTGCTTAAACATGAAGCAGGTCAATGAAAGTCCAAAGGAACTTAATCAAAAGAACGTCAGCTGCGTGGTATACATCACTGCAGCACTGGAGGTGAGCAGACACAAGGTTTCCAACTGCTATGAAATTTCTCTTTCAGTTGTAGTCCACTCAAGTGCATGCACAAGACAGAACTTCAACATATGTGCACAAACACTCATGCACGTTTTGATAAATCCAGCCCATAGACATGCACAGACATGCTGGATATAAATATTTTCACTGCACTTACCAGCTGTCAATTACAACAGTCAGACAAAACACAGAACTATGGAGAACCGCTTACTGATTTACAAAAAAGTGAGACCACAGCCATACTGGGTCTTCATCAGGCAAACAGACAACATGACATCAGAAGATGATATCCAGACCAAACTGCAATACAGATGACAAAACTCAACAAAACGTAATCTGCTACACCACTCACATATAACAGTGGGAATTCCACATAGAACCTTTTTTTTAAAATTCGGAACACTGTTCATAATTAATAATTTGTATTAACATTTGGAAGGTATCATTCTTTTTGTGGAAGCTCTACATTTTTCCTTCATGGACTCTTGTCCCTGAGCTAAACCTGACCTGAACACAGTACAGAATGTTCCTTATACTGATTTTATAGCTGTGCAGCTAAAATTCACACACCTACATGGACACAGACACATGACCTGCTCGTGACTCACCTTGAGATCTCTGTGAACCACACCCATCTGATGGCAGTGGAGCACGGCCTCCAGGATCTGCTGGATGCAATGACTGCATGCAGACAGCAGGGGGAGCAGGTTAGTCTGAACACATTTAGCCCATTGAGCCCCAACTGTCACAGGCACACATACATGTTTTCAGTGTAGGAACCAGCTCTCTCTTCCACACTCAACACGTTTGCACACACATATAAAAAAGTGTGAACCTGTCTGTGAGCTACACAGAGAGAATGCGTGCAGTTTGCTATTTTCTGCTTTAAAGAAAGTGCCAAATATTAGTCAGGTAGCGTAGGAGGGCTCTGCAGCTCCGTGTGGGAGACACTCTGTCTAACCTGTATATTTTTGTGTGTAATTTATTTAGCAGCAGTGATAACAAAGCCTTTGAGGAAAGGATTCTGCAAGTATTTAAAGTTGTCACTGCTGCCACTCTATTGACCTCTACTCCTTCACCCGTTCTCAGGTTTTCTCACTCACTCAGTCACTCTTGCTCAAAGTATGACAGTCCTAGGACCCACAGGAATTGTAAATATATTTCAGACTTCTAAAATAGTACAACAAGAGCTGCAAAAGCAGAACCAGAAGACAGGCAAGACAGGCAAGGGGAGACAAACAAACAGGCAGCAGGCACAGACAAAACTTGTATCAAATCACAGGCAAAAATTAAAAAACAGGACTATAAAATACAAGCAGCTCTTGTACAGCGGGTGCACAGCAATGCAACACAGTGAGACACACACACACACCTTGAGGTCCCTGTGCACTATGTCATGGTGGTGGGTGTAAGAGACACTGTCTAGAATCTGATGAATACAGTGACTGTGGAGACAGAACAACACAGTGAAGACCAGATAAAGGAAGCAACACGAGAAGGAAAGGGACCAAAAACATAGTAAGAAAGAGAAGTGGACAGAGAAGAGAACGGGAAGATCTGAGGCACAGAGGCTGTTGCAGGGCGAGGAAGCGAGGGAGTTGCTGTGAGAAGCACTTTACATATTTCCTGATTTGACTAGACTAGACATATAGAGTTATTTTAAATTTCCATTGCTAAGATTTCATTCAGTTCATAAACATATCTTTGTTTCTTCGTCTTGCTATTCTGTTCAAATTAAAAGTGAATTTTTAATCCATGTACATGGAGCTTTTCTAAAATGGCCCCCAGAGTGTGTAAACCTGAAAACACAGCTGCACTATGTGACAATGAGAGAAAAGGAGCTTTGTAGACCTGTCATCATATTGCTAACAAAAGCGAACATGAAACTGTGTACTTTACAATTGTTGCTAAAACAGACTGTGTGTACAGTGGTGTGAAAAAACTGTTTTCCTGTTTTTTTGTCACACATTTGTCACACTTAAATGTTTCGGATCATCAAACAAGTTTAAACATTAAACAAATATAACACAAAATGCACTTTCTAAATAAAGCTGTTTATTATCAAGGGGGGGGGGGGGTCCATGCCTACGTGGCCCTCTGCGAAAAAGTGATTGCCCCAGTAAATTTATGCTTTATAACATAAATTAACTGTGGTGTTTTACATCTTTGGAAAGCGGAGTTCACTTTCTTTAGTCACACCCACACACATAACCTTAAAAAGATGGTTTATGTTCTAAAACCCTTTAATGTGGCTGAATTAGAACAACTCTGCAAAAATGAGTGGGCCAAAAGTCCTCCACAGCACTAGAAAAGACTGGAAAAGATTGCCAGTTATCACAAATGCTTAATTGCAGTTGTTGCTGCTAAAGGGTGGCCCAACCAGTTATTAGGTTTAGGGGGCAATTGCTTTTCACACAGGGCCATGTAGGGTTGGAATTTATTCCCCTTAATAAAAAAAAAAAAAAACCTTTATTCAAAACAGCATTTTGTGTTTACTTGTGTTATCTTTGTCTAATATTTAAATTTGTTTGATCTGAAACATTTAAGTGTGACAAACATACAAAAAAATAGGAAATAAGGAAGGTGCAAACACTTTTTCACACCACAGCAAAAGACAGACAAAGCTACAGTAACATTACTCATTACTTTTTTGAAGTTGGATGGCACAGTTGTGCAGTGGTTAGAAATGTCACCTATGAAAGCTGTGATAAGCCCGCTGACTCTCAACTGGTAAGTGACTGAAAAAATGGACAGAAGGAAATTCTGAAGCCTCATGTTTGCAGTATTTTTACTGTTGCCTTCTTGTGTTTTTTCTAGCTGAATATCACAGACTTGAATAAGAAGTAAACAACACATCCATATGTGTCGATCCCAAAGTAGCTTTGCCATTTGTCAAAGCATATAAAATGGTTTAAAAATGGTTTAAAATGAGTAATTTTATTGAGTAATTATCAATAAAACAGGCTTTGGGTAGACTAAGACCACTAACACACTTAGCATATGAAATGACTTGATTATAGTCTATTGCAAACAAGGACATGGACAGCTGAGCTGGAGACCTGATAGTCAAGTAGTCATTCTTGTGACATTTCTTTAAAGTCCACTATCAAGGGCACATGCATTGTAATATAAATTCTCTGTGGACACAAAAAAGCAAGCATTTGCTCACTGTGTGATGATGACATTTACATCACTCAGAAGCAAGCATACCCTAGTGGACTTGTGAGTGTGGAAAGTATTATCAGGATTTAAGAAAGATTAGTCCCATTACAAAGCCAGAAACTCAACATTTTCACCATAACCATCTTGGATTTTTGATATCCAATGTGATGAGCAAAGGGGGACTCTGACGGAGAGCATTCTGCCATTTACCTAAGTAGGCTTGCACTAATACACGATGGAGTCTAATGGAGTCTAAAACATAATTCATGAAATTAACCCTCTCCAGGCAGACGTTGCAGATTTGCAACAGTTAAGACCTAACAACCTGATTACCCCACATACATATTTTATGAGGTTTTTCTTTTACTCAGAAGTACCACTGCAGGACTTGGTTGTGCATTAGCAACACAAAACGTAATTTGGGCCTGAGAGGGTTAAGGTCAAACACAAGATCAGTAAGGAAGATCTATATTCATCCATCTGTTTCCATTCCTGTGTGTTTGAGCTGGTAGTGTATCCTTTGCAACACGTCTGCTTTCCCACGATAAACAAACTCAATTCTGTCATCACTCTGGCCCATTCTTTTTTTGTTTGTTTTTTGCCTGCCCTCTGTGAGCCAATCATTCTGTTTTCCATGCGCTTTAAACGCCATTGCTGTTTTATCACTCTGCCTTTAAGAAGCACATTCCTCCTCCCCATATCCACCTTATCCTGGCCACCACCAGCATCTAGGCTACATTCACTGGACTTTCCTCTGCTATGTAGCTTCATAGAAATTATTTGGTGATTCGATTCTAACTCTGCATTTCAAAAAGCATGTTCAGTTCTTCTTTTTAAAATAAATGTCCTTTTTATAGTCAGTAATACTTGAAACTACTTATTGAGACTGTACACTCATCAGTTTAGTGCAAATAACAGATCAAGGGATCAGAGCGCCATTTTCCCACAGATTTCTTACATGTACAACCATATTTCTTTTTGAAACCACAGCAATCGCCCCTTTGTGGCTTTCAGAAAGAATGTAGAGACACTTTTGCAATGCCTGTATACAGTAAAGTGTAAGCAATCTAGCTGTTGTCCAGTGTTGTCAAGGTGCATATCCAAATTGAAGACAAGTAATAACCAGCACTGAAGAATACATGTCCTGGCATGTATTCTTCAGTGCTGGTTGAAATATTTCTTTACTTCAATTTGACTCAGCTTCAAGGAAAAACGATGCAGTGATAGAGCTATGAATCAACATCAGCTTCACTTCTTGACTTGTTGGTGCACACAGTAAAGTTAGCTCTTAATTACCCAATAGTCAAATTAGCTATAGCAGCTAGTTAGATAGAAGATTCTGAACAGGGCTGAACAGGTTGCGAATAGGATATTGAGCTGTGATCAGCAGGGATAATGGATGCATGGACACATGGAGATGTTGCTGGCTACGCAGAGCAGCAGAGGAATAATAACTGCACTAAACAGAGATGTCCAGAATATGAAGAACTAAAGAAAGAGTGAAATCTGGAGCAGAGCACCACAGAGGAGCAGAGCTGAGGAGGTGAAAGGCTGAAGACTGAGGCAGAGCAGCATGTATACTGGAAAAGAGAGATACTGGAGGACTTTAGTAATAATTCATTTCCTATTCTTCTTAAGAAACATAAGATATTAATTGTTATTTTTGAACTTTGTTATAGCCAGCTGTGCGGTCAGCTTTAAAATGCTGGTAGCA
>NW_005187490.1:1611363-1613353 GCF_000239375.1 Pundamilia nyererei
TCAAATGTATTTACCACACTTCACTCCCTTTGGTTGTTTCTTCAGTTATGGGTCTTAGTTTTGTAGAATCTTTATGTTTTCTTTTGGGGTTGTGATGTTATTTATGTTCTAGTCTTTATTATTTTGTATTGAGTATTATATTAAGTCTTTGTGGTTCTAGTCCACTGTTTCATTGTGAAGTCCGCTCCCTCCTTTCTTCATTGTGTCCCAGTCTCCTCTGCTTTGTCTTCTGCGTAAACTCTATCTTGTCTGTGTTTTGTCTTCTGTCTGCATCAAGCTAGTGTATCTTTGTCCAGGGCTCCGTGTCAGTCATGTCTCCGTGTATATCTCTTGTCCTTGTCCGTTCTCATGTCTTAATCTGGGTTGCTATATTTGTTTACCTGCATTTCCGTTCCCATTCTCTGTTGCTTCCTGTTTTATTTTGGTAGCCTGTGTCTCGTCTCCAGTATGTTCAGTTTTGCTCTCCATGTCTCATTAGTCTGTGATTAGTGTCCGCTGTGTTCCCACCTGTGGTCTGTTCCCTCAGTATTCTCTGTGTGTTTATATTGTCTCAGTCTTCCCTTGCCCTTTGCCATGTTCTCCTTCTAGGCTGTGTTTATCTTGCTGTACGCTCCATGTTGTCCATGTTCCCTCGTTTATGCCTATCTCATGAGTTCCTGTTTTCTGCTTAGTCAGATTTATTTTGTATAATGTATTTTATTGTCTTTTGCTCAGCAATAAAGCTGTTTTGAGTTTTGCATTGTTCTTTTGAAGTCCTGCATTTGGGTCCTAACCTGCCTTCTACACAGCCAACGTGACACATCGCTTCAAAGTTGAGATCATTTTAATGGGATACCCACCCATTTTGACTCGCCAAGAATTATATTAGTGGTTCTTGTATCATTGCTAGTTTCTTCCTGTGAGGGAGATTAAAAAAAATGCCAGTTCTGCGAGTCTTTACCCATGGTGCAGACTAACAAAGAAAAATTAAAATGCAGACCTGACGATAGTGCTGGAGGGAAAAAAATATACAAGACAGTGACAGAGTCATTAGGATTGAACCTCTGGGGATGGACCCCCAGGCCACAGACTGGTCTGTGAGTCGTTTGGTACCGGGCCGCAAGAGTTGAGGCTCGGGTGTGAAATTTATGGTTTTCAGGGTTTTTATCATTATTTTTTAATCATTTTTATCATTAACTCGGTTACCCTGGGTCTTTTCCCGTGTGTTATGAATAAATCTTCTTATTTTTGGTACCGGTACTGGTTTTACTTTGTTGTATTTATCCACGACACCTTAAAGGTTGGTCCGTGAAAATATTGTTGGACATAGGCCGGTCAATGTCACAAAAAAAGTTGGAGACCACTGATCCAGAGGACTCATTATCAGTTTTCTGTGGAATTATTTTACACACTGATTTGTGGTGGACAGAAATTCAAGTAACAACTACAGTATGTGAAAAGCTGACACATAAAACCAAATGAATCCATATGGTTGGACACCAGAAGAGGTTAAGTAACAGGAAATCTGTTTTTTGGTCATCTAGAGTGAGTGAGACATGAACAGGGTAGAGAAAGAAGGGAGAGACTGAGTGATTCTGCGTACAGATGGAGTACAGAGAGGAAACCATTAGTGAGATACTGTTGGACAGAAATCAAGACCTGCTAGTCACACACCCACACATGAACACACAGAGTGCCACACACACACAGACACACACATAATTTATGCAAAGAGAACAGGGGAGATTGAAGACAGCTGAAGGAAAGAACAGAGAATAACAGGGAAAGTAAAGGTTAAAATTAGAGGAATAACTTTCCTTATAGTTTAACACAAATTCCTATCTTTTTTTAAATATCTTTTGATCTTCAGATCTCCTTTAATTGGTTGAGAGACTTTTCAAACTGGCAAAGCATTAGTATAGCATTTGTTCATTAGAGGCAAGTTCATGTAGCCCCTTTCTGCAGGTGTGTGGATGGATCTTTCTGGAACTTTCTAATATTACTCATTAAA
>NW_005187490.1:1613556-1629876 GCF_000239375.1 Pundamilia nyererei
CCAGGTAAAGAAATCCAAGAAAGCCGATTGTGTGCATCTGGATGATGCATTTCAACTGGAACAAACATGTCATTACTCTGACAAGTGATTTGTTCAGTCTCAGCTGACAACATGTTTCCCCATATTTAGCACCACTGACTGTCTGTGAGTTCTGTTTCATTAAACATATTGTTTAACATACTGTTTAGTGATTAGTATGCAGTTATGGTACAGTATATTGGGAAGTCATTAATGAGCTTTATTTGGGAAGCACCAAAGAGTAGTATTACCAATGTCATATCTGTTCAAACTGATTACAATTTATTATTCTGTTTGTGACTTATTGTTTTCAATAATGGCAAGCAAAGTGTTCTTGTTGAACATTACAATGGCAATGAAGTTTTAAACTGGACCATTTGGATATATAATGAGCTTTCTTTTTTGAAATTTGGTCACATTTAGTGTAATTCCAGAGTTAGGACCCAGAGCAGTTTTTTTTGTCCTTAGAGTTTGAAGATTTTTTCAATTTAACTCAGTTTTATTTTTATAGTGCCAAAAACAATTGCCTCAATGTGCTTTATGTTGTAAAACAACAAGTCTACAATAATAAAGAGAAAACCCAAAAAATCAGACAACCCCTCTGTGAGCAAGCACTTGGTGACAGTGGAATGGCAAAACTCCCTTTTAACAGGAAGAAACCTTCGGGAGGACCAGGCTCACAGACGGGTAACTATCTGCCACAACTGTTTGGGTTTGATGGGAGGGAGACAGGACAAAAGAGATGCTGTGGATGAGAGCCTGAGATTAATAATAACTTCACTTCAGAACTAAATGATCTAGTAAACAAAAACAGAAAGAAAACACACACACACACACACCAACAGTTTCTCTCAATGACTTCAATTCAACAAAGTCCAGTGTATTAATAATTCAAGTGAATACCTTGTAAAATCCCACATCTAGTTAAACAAAACACAGTTAAAGCAATAATTACAGTTACCTGGGACTTATCAGGTGTTTTTTTTACAGCTCTATAGATATAACTAATGTTTTCAGGATTTATTTTGTAATTATAAACCTCAGATTATGATCTGAATATTGAATACATCATTAAATTGCTCGACATCCTTAAACCTCCCACAAGATCAAATGAACACACTAGATAAAAACCCTATCTCTAATGTACTCAATCAAATGCCCAATAATAAAATGCCTGTAACTGAAGGTTTCTCCAGTCACTTTGAAAGACATTTTAGACAATTTAACTCTATTATTTATAAGAATGATTTCAAAGAGTCCTCCAAAGTATGAATACAACACCTGATGACATTACTCTTGAAGCAAAAGATCCTTGATCCAGAGAACTATCAACCACTATCTCTTATTAATATGGTTAGGTTATTAAAATGAACTAGATAAAATCATACAATTTCTTATTCATCTTGATCTGAAAGGTTTTACTAAAAGTAGATATTCATCCACTAATTCCCAAAAACTTTTCAATTCAATACAGCTTTCAAACAACAATAAACACCATAATTTTATTATTAGACAGAGAAAAAACATTTGATAGAGTTAAGTAGAAATTACTGTTTCCAACACTTGGAGAAAATTAATTAAATGACTGAATAAAGACACTTTACACTTCACTAAAGACCGCAGCCACCACCAATTAATTGAGTTCACAAAACTTCATTCTACACAACGGGACAGGTAAAGATGTCCTCTCTCGCCACCTCTCTTTGCTGTGTTTATTGAACCACTAGCAGCTACAATAAGACAAAATGGTAAAAGTATCCAAACAATCACTACTCATCACGTCTCTTCTTAACCTAGCTTCCACAACTTTTTCCCATAGCTGCATGGTGAGGCAAATCAACTCTATCCCCCTGTACTTACTATACCTCTGCACATTACTGTTGTTCTGGAAATCTGGAGCCAGTATACTTTATTACCATTCCTCAGTCATCCTCTCATTCTTTAAAACTGTGTTTAAAAAAAACTGGCCAAACAGTCCACTGTACTCTTCTATATACATCTCCATAACTCAACAGGTTTATCACTGTTTATCACTAGCACATTTCCGTTTCTCTCCTTAATCACCTTAACCTGCTGTGCATCACTTGCAGCTAAATCTTTCTGCTTAGCCAATCAGCAAAAGTAATTTTCTCTTTCCCTTGTGTCTATCTCACATACAACAATTCACTAAAAGCCTTTTCCTTTGCAGGCTCTTTCTTTGATGTACCCCAGCCTCCCAGTACTCCTGTTTACTTTCGTCATCTCCCTGACTTACTTTTTACTCTTTGCTATCCTCTGCCTTTGAATACTTTCCTGTACTTCCTGTACTTCCTTATTCCACCACCAAGTGTCCTTGTCCTCTTTAGTTTGTCAAAAGGCTAAACCAAATGCCCCAGTACTATCTGATAACTCTCTCTTACCACCCAGAGCCTTTCTCAACTTTTCCCTGAACTCTGAGCAACATTCTGCTTTCTCCAACTTCCACCATTTAATCCTTGCCTCTGCCTTCACCCACTTCCTCTTCTTACTCTCCAAAGCCATCCTACTGATTACCGAAAGCCCTCCTGTTACATTCTACCCTGCCACCACCTTGCAGTTTCTGATCTCTTTCAAATTTAATACTGTCTGTCCTTCATTTCTGTTCTATATCAAGCACCTCCTCATCACACTCTCTACCATTACCTGTATTTGACCCCCTTTGCAAAGATTGCAAAGATTTCCATAACAGAACTTAAAGGTAAGGCAACTCTAAAGATACAGTCACCTTTCTCACTCACTATGTGTTAATAGACTTCTCTGCATTGACTCATTCTTGTTATTAATCCCTGGCTCTCTTTCACAGCATGTCTTTTGTCCTGTCTTCAATTCTCTCACCCAGATGGCAGATGGCCACCCCTCCCTGCTGGAGGTTTCTTCCTGTTAAAAGGGTTTTTTTCCCTTCCCATTGTTGCCAAAGTGTTTGCTCATAGGGGGTGATATGATTGTTGGGTTCTTCTTCTCTGTATTATTGTAGGGTCTACTTTACAATATAAAGCCCCTTGAAGTGACTGTTGTTGTGATTTGGCACTGTTTAAACATAAAATAAATTGACAATAAGGTATGGTAATTTATTTTCTGACAGCATAAACATCATGATTTGATTGATGATTATATTGTACTTTATTACTTTACCTAAATTACAATTTGAGGAATTACCACAGATAAAACATTTATATAATGCTTTTGGCAACATAATACAAAACTCCAGTTTTACTGTTGCTGCATAAACACAAAACAAACCCTGCTTCACTTGAAAACTTGATGGCTCTCACGCTATAGTTGACTAATACTTCATATTTTATGTTGGAAGTATAACAGTCCAAACCGAATGTGAAAAAGATCACTCATTGTCCTGAATTGGATAACAGATGAATAAGCCAGAGTTAGGACGAGGATTGAGGGATAAATCTGTTTATGGAAAATAATAAATAGCTTAAAAAATCAGTTTACTGCATCTCTCATTCTACCTCTTCCCATCCTCCCTTTAACATTTCTGTCCCCTTCTTCTCTTCTCTCTCACGCCTTCACAAACCGCCTCCGCAGTCAAATTGATTTAAGTCTGCCTCCTACGGGGGTTATGGCATGGGCATGTGTGCCTTCTGTACAGTTTTCTTGTATGTTTCAATCTGTCTGTAAATTTGGACTCTGGAGAAAGCTCCTCGCCCTCAATTTGCAATTCAGTGCACAGAAAATTGCGCAGAGGTATAATCCGTCAGAGCCACAGCCTGTTCTGCCAAAAAAAAAGAAAAAAAGAAAAAACAATGTGTCAAAATTATCTGCGTGCTAATGAGAGGAACACAACTCTCCAAGTTGCTGCTGGAGGACTGCAGAGGCTGGAGGACTGACATAGGCAGAGGATGAAGAAAAGATGAAGAAAAAGGGGGTCAAAGATAATATTCACCAGGGGTTTACCTTGCATCTGCTTCACTGTAGTATTCTCGAGCCACAATATCCTCAAACAGCTCCCCTCCTGTCACTCTGAGAAATAGAAAGATGGAGGTTAAAATGGCAAATTATATAAATTTTTATTCTTTACTCAGACAGCACAAATGTATACACACACACACACACACACACACACATGCAGGAGGGGGATGTCCTCATTAGGGGGAAACCCCGGTTGCAGGATTCACTCTGACTGTGTTGCCATGGAGACTGGCTCCAGTGCGGGGGAGTGTAGATCTATCTGTGTGTGCACTAAAGCGGGAGCCGCAAGGAAGGGGGTGGGGGTGCTGTTATGCAATGGGGGAACTGCCTTGGAACCAAGAAGGGGGATGGAGACAGAAGAGAAAAAAGAAGAAGAGAAGAAGGAATGAAGAGATGCAGGTATAAAGAAAGAAATCATGTAAAGCAGTGGCATCACTGAGGAGACAGATGCCATAAGGACTGAAGGAAGGGAGTGGAAAATGAAGCACTATTGGAGAGGAAAGAGGAGGCAGAGGACAAGGGAGGGGAGAAGGGAGGGGAGAAGGGAAAAAAGAAGTAGAGGATGGAAGGAGAAAAACAGGAGAAGTAAAAAAGAAAGGAAGCAACTCACAGGTCAAAGAGGAGATAGTGGAAGCCTTCCTCAGAGATACTGTCATGAAGACGAACTGCAAGAGGGATATCAGACTAATTAGGTCTGTTTTAGGACATTTTTTTATTCAGGCTGCTATAAAACACATTTATTAAGGCCTTTCAGCACTATTATAGACCAAATGAGCCCATATATTTAAGACATACTGGTAAGAACAAACAATAGATATTGCTTTAGCTTTTTCTATTTCTATTTTTTTTAACTGACGAATATTTTTCCACAAGAACTGATATTTCATATTGCTAAACAGCTGATCAGCTGATCAGTCAACACTAGTGCTACTCTGGGTAGCACAGGACATTGCTTATTCACTGATATGAATTAGGCTGTTAATTTAGGCCAATATAAAATGAGATGCAGATTTAGAGTGTCTTTTGGAGTGTTATAGGTTTATCTTTCAAATGATGTATCATTTCTCTTGCATAGTGTTAAAGCCATATGGCAGCATCTTGTCCATCACAAGGCAACCACACCCTAAAGCACACCCTGCTTTATTTTTTATCACAATTAATGTCTGTATAGAAATGAGATCCCAACCAGAAGTTTGTGAAGTTACATTTTAAATATAAAAAGTTAAACATTGGGGCCTTTCATGCATTCATTATTGACAATTTCTCCATTAAGCAATTCACTAAAGCCTGTTTCCCATTTATGATGGCTTATCAATAAAAATCTTAAGCTGACAGATTTAAAAGTGAAATATTTTCAGTCTAAATAAAAATCTGAAATACATTAAAAAGAGTTGACCTCTAACAAAAGAAGTAGTTTAATATAACTTAATGAGTTAAAAATGCCCCATTTTATGTCAGCATCTCCCTGTATGTTTTTTTTTTTTTTAGAAACATACACAGCATTACTGTTTGTCTTGCAAAACTTCAGTGCAAAGACTTTGAAGTTCACATTGCACGTCTTTCTTTGTGCATTGTTAAGAGGATCATTGTGCACTCTTCTGATTTTTCTGATGATAGTCATCAACCCCACAACTCACTTCACTCAGGGTCACAGATTTTAAACAATTAATATTAACAAAGAACAACTTAGTATGACAGTATATATAATTCAATAGTTTAGCTAACTCAGTAAGATTGCTAATGCAAAGGGCTTACATTAACACATTCTGATTAAGCCTCATCACGCCCACTAACATGATGTTGTCAGATACATATACAAAATAGACAGCTGTACAATAGAAATAAGAATAGCAAAACTAAATTCATAAGTATTGCTCAGCTCCAATGAAGCTTATGCGTAAATTCAGTGAGGAAGATCTGTAATCTCTTATCTCATTTCCCCACACTGTTAAACTCAATTCTGATATCATTACTCTGTCCAATAATATTCTTGCCTGCTGTCTACAAACTACTTATGCTCAATTCCGTGCATTTTACATACTCTCCTGTCTTTGTATTATTCAGACTCTCACTCTTGCCCAATTATTTTCTCATCTGCCTTCTTTGAGCCAATCAGCCTCCGCTTCGCATTATTTGAATCTGTGCTCTTCGTCTATCCCCCTTTCAGACTTTTGTTCATGCAACCCACCTCCTCCCCAACTCCACCTCAGACACCTGTGTTTTCAATGGGAGAAATGTTTCGTCACTCATCCAAGTGACTTCTTCAGTCTCAGCTGACTGCAGGTTTCCCCAACCTTAAGTTCTCATTAGAATTTGCATATTAATAATCAAGGAACTGACCTCACAGCCCATTGTTCAATCACCGGGGTGGTTTCCGTTATTGTACTGTTTATAAGGTTGGGGAAACCTGCAGTCAGCTGAGACTAAAGAAGTCACTTGGATGAGTTATCTTTAAAAATGTAATAAACAGAAATCTGAAAAAAAGTCTCACCAATGTTGGGATGCTTTAGCAATCTGCAGATCCTGGCTTCCCGCTCCAGTTTCTGATGGTCTACAAGGAAGTAATGCTATGTTAGTTTGCGACAAAACAAGCAAAGCAAGAAAACGCCACTGTGGTCAAAACGAATGGCAAGGAGAAGAAACAGGAGAAAAAGGGGGATGATATGACAGTAAATGAAACAAGAAAATAAAGTAAATAAAACGCGTTGAGAAATGAAGAATGGGGAACAGAATGGGGTGCGAAAACAAGAAAGTAAGCACACAAGAAAGAAAAGGAGGGGAAAAATGAGAAGAGAGGAAACATGGAATGAAAAACAAAAAGAAAACAGGGAGAAAATAGGAAAGGAGAGGACAAAAAACAAGGCAGAAAAAGAAAACGATACCAAAAACAACTGGAGAGGATGTGATATGACAAGAAAAAGCAAGAAGTAAAACAAGAGAAGTGATTAGAAGGGGAAACAAGAGAGAAAAGTCGAGTTAAACAATTATAGAAGTGAAGAAAACATCAGTGCAAAGGAGAGGAAAAAACAGGGACAGAAAAGACAGAAGATACAAGGGAAGAAAGAAGAGAGGAAAAAGGGAAAGGAAGAGGAATGGTGAAGAGAGAAGTAGACAGAAAAGAAGGAAGAACCAGCAGCAAAAGCAGAAAAACAACATCAGAGGAAAGAGACTACAGGAGAAACATATCAGGAATGACACTGCAGAAAGAATAGAAAATAAAAATAGGTAGACAAGAAAAAACCAAGACAGGCATAACAAGGGATAAAATAGAGGAGAAAAAATACAGGTAAGGAAATGACCAAAAGGTGAAAAAAGTAACCAAGGAAAGTAGAGAAGGAAACAAGAAGAGCTTTGGTTCAACTGAATGTTTTGCTTGGAGGTTAGTGTAAGAGATCCAAGTAAGTCTCTGTGCTGTAGGCAGCTAGTGTTGCCCTACAGTTCAGACACAAGCATCTTTATCAGTTCTGCACACAGAGGAACAAACAATTTCAGCGGAAACATTCCTGAACCTGAGACAGAACTGGTTGTATTTTTAATAAAGGTTGTGTGAGGCTGACACTCCCACAGTCCCACCGATGAGCTAATTTCTGAACAGCAATAACACCACTGTATTTTTAGCTGCTTTCAGAGGTGTTTTGTATTGTCTTTCCTTTTTTGTCCGTGTTATGTTGGGAAAAGTAAAAAAACAACAAACATAATGCAGCTGTCTCATAGTTGGACTCTCCTTGTAAGTATTTTTTGGGGAAATGATTTTCAAAGCACAGATTAGTTCTCGTGCTGTGGATTATGACTGAGCCTATCATCTGCCTCTCTCCGAGAAACAGACGTGAAGGCTTCACACTCTGGAATCAAACAAGCGCTAAAATATGCTAATGTGAGCCTTTCAAATCTGGGACATACACATGATGATGACATGATGTCTCTGCTTCTTCAAATTCCTGAAAATGCAGAGAGTATTTGATAGCTTTGTTTTTCACTCTCACCTCTGGCCGAGAGCTTTTTGGTATTGATGATTTTGGCTGCATACTCTTGGCCTGTACAAAGTTTGACACAGCGACGCACCACTGAAAAGGCCCCCCTGGGGAAAAAAAAAAAGACAGGAAACAGGGGGTGAGAGGCTGCTGTATAAGCTTGGTCAGCATCAATAGGGACATCATAGCTGTCCAGCTGACCTCACTGTCATTCTGGACTCTTTTCTGTCTAATCTAATACAGAGTATTATCCAAAGGTTTTAGGTACTGAAGCAGAAAGGTAGAAAATCAATCACAGCTGTGTTAACCTGATGCCATGTCTTTGTACTGTATGAAGAAACCAGAAAATCCATGCAGACACAGGTAGGACGTGCAAACTTACAGAAAGGCCTCAGATGGTAGATTTGAATCCTGGACCTTCTTGCTGTTAGTCAAGCATACAAACCACCCAACATTTCCGACATAACCATGTATCTCAGTGAGCACTATTACCTAACCTATTCCTAAATCCAACCACAGCCACATAAAAGCATTATTTAAGACATAAACGTTGTGTCCAAGAGAAACAGTGCAAAGATGCCTTTTCCTGCAGTAGTAACTCACTTTTAATTACTAATTTTAATTTGATGTCAGATTAGTTTAAGCACTTTTTTAATCCAAGAAATGTATCTATTAGATAGAGTGAAATTAGTTATACAATCAAACCCTATACAATGTAGCCTTTGTTGCAGCTCTATTTGTTTATCTATTCTTTTCCAAAAACAAACTGTGAATATGTTAAGAAGAGAATAAATTAAAATCACAAGCCTAAATTTTATTTAGGTCTCATATTTTGATCACATTCGGTTGGGTGTCCTGGTCAATGGTCAACCACAAATCATTAAAAACATCACTATCTCCTCACACAGGGAGTATAGTAATGGACTGGTTCTTATATAAAGCGCTTTTCTACTCATCTGAGCACTCAAAGCGCTTTACACAGCTTGTGCATTCACCCATTCACACAAGCACATTTTTTTTAAGTGCTTTATAGCTAACATTCACACGCATTCGCACTCCGATGGATGCATCGGAGAGCAATTTGGGGTTAGTATCTTGCCCAAGGATATTTGGCATGCAGACTAGGGGAAGCCAAGAATCAAACCACCAACCTGATCTCCTCTACCACCTGAGCTACAGCCACCCCAAGAGTATATTTCATGTTTTCTCTTAACTATTCTAGATTAGTTCCTCTCTTACCCAATTAAGTGCTTCAAATTTATATTACTTAGATTTTTCTGTAATTAGCAGGTAATGGATCTGACTGCGGAACCAAGGGACACGGTACTATTATTTAGTATCTACTGTGGATAACAACATAGGCCCTCTCTGAAGTATACTCTCCTTTATTGCTTTATTTGCTAAACAGGAGCATAATAAATTACAATAAGAGCACAGTGCTGTAAAAATATTTTAACTTATAGTGACTGACAACATAAACTGATCAGGTAAGTGTTTAGTGAGGGCCTAAATATAGTAAGCAGTTTTCGTATAGACTTCTATATAACATAGGTTCTTTTTGCAAACAGAGGAGCCTCCTTCCCTGCTGGCCATTGGAAACAATGGAGATTTATGACATTTTCACACCGGCTTCACTTTTCAGACCCAGAAGACGTGTCCGTTTTTTATACTGTACACACTCTATCATCAGATCACATAACATCCAGTGTGGAAATTAAGCCTAGGCTTAGGATAGCCTGGCTGATTAAGGCAAGTTCTAATATGGTCTACTACAATGACACTGGCATGAAATATCATTATGTTCAGGATTGATAGGCTTCTTTTTCAGTGTTGGTGCTACTCCAGCACCAACACTCAAAATGTGTTCTTCTTCTTTCGGCTACTCCCTTTAATGGTCAGCACAGCAGATCATTTTCCGCCATCATCCACTCGTCCTTGCATTCTCTTCTGTTACATCTACCTTCTGGATGTCTTCCACATTCATAATTCTCTTTGGTCCTCTTTTCCATATACATTCACTATCTCTACATCTTCACTGTTACCTGTCACCTGTATTCCTTTTTGATTCTATTGACTTTCATTCCTCTTCTTTCCAGTGCATATCTCCACCTCTCCATGCTCTTTTCCACCTACATATTCCAAAGATCACTCACTGTCCTCATACATGTCTTACACCGTCCTCACACACTTCTCTGCCACTTCAGACTTCTTCATACTGCTACTCATTCATTGTCACCTGTCTCTTCTTAACCTAGCCTCAACAACTCTTAAAAAGTAAGGGCTCTTATATTGTCTGTCTGTCTGTCTGTCACTGCACTGTCAAACAGACAGACAGACAGACAGACCAAAAGGGCTCAGCAGAATACTTTATTAATCCCTAAGGAAATAATGTATAATGAAGGCAAATGTACTTCTCATTGTTTTTGACGTTTTACCTTCTCATAAGTTAACCCTTTGTTTTTAAAGATTGTATTAGCCTTCATTTGATGGCAGAGCTGACGATTGACAGGAAAGGAGTGACAAAGTGCAAATGGCCACAGGTTAGACTCGAACCCCGTCCACTGTTCTCTGACCATCTAGCATATGGTTGTCTGCTCACCCACAGAGCTACTAACTGTACTACCCACTGTTTTAGACGTAAAACACCTTTTAGTGAAGCTAAAACATGATCTACACCATTGAGAATCTAGACATATTCCCAAATGGAACAACAGTGTATCTTGTGGTTACAGCATTTATACACAATAACTTTGGGTTTGTTTCTATTATTATTTACAGTCGTGTCTCCTTTACAACTTGAATAATTCCAGTAATTTCAGCGGCATCAAACAGGAAAGAAAAGCCATCAATTTGAAATACCCTAAGTGTGTGCATTTTAGAGTTTTTGGGGGCCACATTTGCTCTTCAAACTCAATAGAGACCAATAGAAATAACCTCCTCTGTCATTTCTCAGAGCTAATTTTATCTCACCTCAGTATTGTTATGCAATGAAACACTCACACTCCCCTCAGAGCCCATGCATCTCACAAGCTCTCCAACATGAATATATTATGGGGAGACAGGGTGACTAAGCATGACACTTGCTGACATCCCGCTGGTTGGTGGGAAAGGCAGCAGAGCTTAAACATGACAGGTTATCTGCAGGGCAGGTGGGAATCAGCTGGAGTGCTGGATCTGGGTCTAAAACCTGGATTAATGTGAGTGTAAGGTCTCTTACCTAATCTGCTATCTTTTCCCTTTTGTCATATAATAAAAATGGATGTCATATAGCCAGATAGAAAACTTTTAGTAGTAAGTCTATTCCTTCATATAATAATAACATAATGGCAATCTTCCTGGAAATTCCATGTGGTAATCAAGAATCTGACATGGGGTTAACAATTTTGGTCATTAATAATGCTAATTTCTACAGTGTTTGGATACTGGAGTCTACAGTTTGTTTACACATGAAGCAAGCTGCTAATTTGCCAAAACTAAAGTCCATTTCCAATAAATGCAGCTCTAAAAATTATTGGCATCTTGTAATCTACAAATATGCAAAATTAGCCATTCATAGTCACTCATGTTGGGTTGTTTGGCCACAGTAGATGCATTTGGCATAGAACAAAACCAGCTTTTCAGGAGAAGAACTTGATAGTCATTGAGAAACACGGTAATGTAAATGTTACTGGCTTGGAATTCTTTGAATTACTGCATATACATTAGGGGCATCACAATGGCCTGACAATTAAAGTTAAACATGGAATCACAGACTGTATGTATCAGATGAATTTAAGTAAAAATTTAAGTATAGTAAAAATAAAAAATTGAAATAATATTTAATTAGTGCTAAAAAATTTCTTACACTATTAAAGCATTAGTGTATTACTGAACCACTTTTTTCAATTAAACTTTATTTATATACCACCAAATCACAGCAGCAGTCATCTCAAGGCACTTGATAATGTGAGGTAAAGACCCTACACTAATACAGGGAAAACCTCAATAATCAGATGACCCCCTTTGACCAAACAATTGGTGACAGTGGTTGGTGACAGTGGTTAATAGAGCAGAGATCAATAATAACTAATGACTAAATGCAGAGTGGTGTGTAAACACACAGTGAATGAAGAAAGTGAGTGAACAAGAAACCCTCAATGCATCATGGGAAGCGTCCAGCAGCATAGACCTATTCATGCATAAGTATGGGAGGATTCAGGGTCACCTGATCTAGTCCTGACTATAAATTTGATCAAAAATAAGTTTTAATAAGTTATAATAAGTTTTAGGTCTAATTTTAAAACTGTCTCCCAAATCCAAACTGGGAACTGGTTCCACACAAGAAGGGCCTAAAAGCTCAAGGCCTCTCATTCTACTTTTAAATACCCTGGGAACCATGTGTAAGCCAGCAGTCTTTGGGGGATGTGCTATATTTGGATAAGATGGAGCCTGATTATTCAAGACCTCATACGCGAGGAGAAGAATTTTAAGCCAATATGGCAGAAATATGCTCTCTCTTTTGTAGCCTCATTTATCTTCCCCACAAAGTTCAAATCATCTCAAACTGGTTTCTTCAAGATAACAATGAGTTCACTGTACTCAAATGATCTCCATAGTCACCAGATCTCAATCCAGTATAGCACTTTTTGGGAAGTGGAGAAATGGGGGATTAGCATCATGGACGTGCAGCTGGCAAATCTGTAACAGCTGTCTGATGTGTCATTGCTGGTTTTTGTATTTCTTAAGGACATGATTTTCAGACACTGTTCATCTGCTGTAGGTAGTGTTTTTAAGCCTGCCACTTTTCTTACTCCATACCTACTTACTCTGCTGTGATATTTTCCATAGATTCAACTAAAGAAACTTGAACTATGCTTTTGCAACAGGCTCCTAGCAATAAAGTGCCTAAGATTCCATTTAAAATTGGTTCTTTGTTTAAGTTTCTGTTATGTAGATGACACTCTGGTTAATCTTATCTGCCTTTTTATACTTGAATTCATAATGTATTAGTGTCAAGTGGTTTCACAAACAAAAGAATCATTTTCTGAAAAGGATCAGGTACAAGGACTGAACTAAAATTCGGTAAAAAAGCAGCCAATGTCCAAAAGAAAAAGTCTGAAAGAGCTTCAAAATATGTAGAGAACTAGTGCTTCCGAGGCTGGCTCCTTTCAAGCTAAATATAAAGACATAAGGGATGACTCGTGACTGTACCGTATAGTCCTAACATTGGTGAGTTTTAATTACAGCATAATAATGCATTATATCCAAGGGTTCAAATGTGCCTGTGTCTGAATTTAGGGTTATCCAACCTCCAAAATCACATTTTAGCCATGGTTATATTTTATAGTTGTTAAAGGCTTCAAAAGAAATGCTGGATAATATTTAAGTACATCAGAACTGTACTTAACTGCAAAACACCTAAAAATAATTAGCACTGAAAATCAAATTCATTGTTAGCTTTAATCCAATATGCTACTTAGAAATAAGCCTTATGTCACTGACTGCATTCAATACTTTTACTCTAAATACATATTTGTCTGGTCATTGAGTATTCAATGCAGTACCTTTACTTATACCAGAGTTGGGGTTGATTGGGTGACCAAGGTCACTTGGTGTGAGTCAGGGAACACTCATCAGCAAATCTTGTTTTTACATCTGCATCGCACATTCAAAACCAAATTCATAAACCTGGAACACAGCAGACATGACAACACAAGCAAAATAAAGCCTCTATTATCAGCAAGGGCAGCTGCTGCTGGTGTGACTATTGTCTTTAAGTTATCACTTCACGCACACACACACACACACACACACACACACACACACAAACACACACACACACACACACACACACACACACACACACACACACACACACACACAAAAGATCACCAAAAAACAACTGAACTTAAAATAAACATAAAATGCTCATACTGTAACCAACCACAGCAATCACAATAAGCTTTTTTTCTCACTGTGCCTGGCTATTGAATAAATGTTCCTGTGAGGCAAACATTGCAGAGAGATCCTTTCTACCCACGCACAACCTGACAGAGACATTGAGTCCACTTTGCCTCTACCCACTGGGGCACCCATAGCCTCTTCAGTTTCAATTTGTCTGCATCCTATTAAGGGCCACACATCCTCACTCCCTCATCTTTTTTCCTTATTAATCACAAGACACACCTCATTAGATTTGCAGTAGATCAAGGGCAGTAGCAGCATTATTCTTTGACATCTCTGTTGAGCTTTCTGCCACTGTAATTAAAGACAGCTGATGATGATTCCAATCTGTCCCTCATATTAGACCGCTTTGTCCCTAATTAGCCTGGAGCGGGGGTGCCCTTAAAGTATTTCTTCACACAGAATCTGACAATCTTAAACACCATCACTGGTTGGCTCATGCATTTCAAGAAGTCCACAAAATACGCCCTGCACTGAGGATTTAGGTTTAGAGCTAATTTTAGTTGCTCCAGACCAGCGTGCGTTTGTTTTGGAAGGATGGAGCTGCAATCATCACCGCAGATGTGCAGACCTTGATTCCTCATGCTCTGTACGGTTACAGGACGGGGTCAGGCTGCATGCAGGAGACTCTGGATAATTAATATAACAGCGGCTTACTTGCCAAGCTCCTCGTACAGCTGGTATTCATCTGTAAAACGTGTGCAAGTAGTCGTTGCCATGATGTTTCCTCCTCGGACCGGTGTGCGGGTGCCGTCTCACAAATGTACGGTGTGTCTCTATCTGCACACAGGAGGACCTCGATCTCAAGTCTCCGCCCACCTTAGACCTCCGGACGGCGGAGTGCTTCAATTGCAGGCCGGTACACACACGCACGCTCCCGGCTCGGATGTCAGTAGGCTCTCCGCTCTGCCAAGCAATGAGAACACACTCTTTAAATACCACACGAAACCGTAATGTGAGCTCACTATATGACGTGTCTCTCCGGAGAGAGAGAAAAAAGGAAAAGAATGAAAGAAAAAGAAAAATCAAAAGCCGATAGTGAGCTGACCCAAGAGTGCGGAGGAGCGCAAAATTTGATTACACTTAATACATCATAAAGCGAAGAGAAGCCTGCAGCATACAATGACATTACTGCACTTGGAACTCAGTAAGGGCGCAGTGTGGATCTATTTTTGGGATTCGGTGAGGAGTCCCTCAGTTTATCACAAAACCTAAGAAAGTAATAATCAATAAACATAATAATTTTATTACAATTTTGTAAAGGGACTATGGGCGTGTTCAGAGATGGGGCATGGGGAACCCCCCGCAAAAGATGCATTTATGAGTAGAAATTAGTATGTCCGTGTTATATGGCTTTCTGCTTCTGCCTCAAAGTCCAAACATTGCACTTTCTACTCCATACCGTTTATTTCAGAGGTGTTTTTTTTAATTAAATGAAAACTTTTACAAGGTTGCATAAGTCTTACTGTTGTTATACATTCCGACCATATTTGCATAATTATTTTAATTGCTATCTTGAAAGACAATTTCCAGCTAATGTTTCTATATTTGTCCTCTTCTGCCAAATTTAAATCACATCAAGTATGGTAGTAACATGAATTCTGTACAAATGTTGAGCTAAGAAAGACTAGATTCAACACTGACTGGCTGCGTAATCATGTGGTGGTGGAGGAGATGGTAGCGGTTGCGAGGAATTGTTTTTTTTTTTTATTCTCATGTCAAATATGCTAATGAAGCTAGAGCTTCATAGCTTGTATAATATGTAAGATTAACACATAAGGCTCTCTGATATACACAGGAAGAGTAGTAGTGAAACAACCAGAGGAATGTTAAATTAAAACTCAGGGACAGACAAAATAATCATTTGTGGGTGGGTACAGAGGACTACTCTCAACTTTACTCTTAAAGCAACCAATGGAAATACTGTTGACACTATTTATATCAATTATACTGCCATAAGTGAAACAAGAAAGCCCAAAATATCAAATGGTGTCTTTAAAAAATGGGGAGAGGAAAAATTCACTAAACTAGCTGTGGTCTGGGTTCATTAGGCAGATCAAGTATCGACTCTTGCCTTAAGCTGAGAAAATACTATTAAGGCTTATTACATTTTGCTTTGTAGGTTTCATATTCTATTCTTCTCTTCAAGATATTATAACCGTATTATTTCCATTTACACAGTAAAAAGACAGATAACTGAAAATGAGTGTGATGTATATGATACTTACGAATTATCCAGCTGTATACAAGATGATGTATGAAAGTATATGGAGCCAATGCATTAAAACAACACTGACGTTTCCTGAGTAATTAGGAACTTATTAATGTATTTAAGTTTTTAGTCTGTTTGATTTACATACATCAACAGTTTTTAATTAGACATGCTTTAGAAGGGAAGGACTGTAATTATGACCTCTTTATTATAATTTTTAATATTTTCTGT
>NW_005187490.1:1632007-1632978 GCF_000239375.1 Pundamilia nyererei
AACCGGCTACGGGGGATCCAGGTTTCAAGCTTGGCCATGATCCTATTTTTCAGGTCAGTTCCTCTCGCACTCAACGATCCTTCTCCTATCGCACTTGGGGCTATGTAATGGATTTTAATAAACTCGGCCGTCTGCTCAATGCTATCTAAAATATAACAGGACACTGGCATAAATTCTCGACTGTCTCATACTTCTTTTTAATCAGTTTTCTGTTTGATGTTTATTCAGCTGTGTAAAAACCAAGGAGGAACCCACCCGGGGGATTAATAAAGTTTTATTTTATCTAATCTAATCTAATAACTTTAATCTCAGCCAAACCGATTGACTCACGAACAAATAAAACACTGAAAAAAGCCCAACAATAACATTTTTAGGTTGTCTAAGTGAATTATATATTACGTTTAACCTTGAGTAGCGAAAGTCCGCGGTGATCTGAAAATGATGTGCCGGGAGTTTTGCCGTTCTCGGCGGCTTCAGTGACCCTCGAGCTCCCGACTAGCTATCGAGCTGGTGGGTAGCAGACGTCTCCGAAAACGTCGAAGCACTTTTGCAAATATGCGATATCCTGATAAACCGAGCAGATATTTGATGTTTACACAGTGACTTTCTCGCCTGAAAATATGTTAAAAGTTTATTTTGTGACCCAGAAAGATTAGTAAGAGTAAGTTTAAAAATTAGTAGTGGCCGCCATTGTTTGGCCCAGCCAAACTCCAGAATTCTGGGATATGGTAGGCCACGAAGGACACACAGGGAAAAGGAGGACGCATTTGTTGGCTGCATTCGGAGGAGTCTACGAATTTGGACTGCCTTCGGCCGCTGTGACGTAATCGGTCTACAAATGCGGCCTCAGGAGGATGCAGCCCATGAATTTGGACATGACCAATATGTACACAAGAGGAAGATTAGGCGAGTGGAGACATCTGGGGAACACAGCAGGAACAAATTAAACATAAGGAGGCAAGGGAAGCAAA
>NW_005187490.1:1633732-1661263 GCF_000239375.1 Pundamilia nyererei
TATGTTGATGTGGTGTGCAGTGTCTCTTTAAAAAAAATTTGTAGGAGAAAAGGACGCAGCAGATGGACAATACCTTTAAGTCATAACATTAATAAATAGGAAAGATTACAGCATTGACCAGATACAGGACATTTTAGATCCTTCTGGCACTTCTGCTAATCCATCTGCTGTTTACTGAAGTCTTATTAGAAATGGTTTCAATGGAAGGGCGGCTATCAAAGAGCAATTTTTAAGAAAGGGAAATGGGGAGTAAAGGCTGAGCTATTGCATATCTGACATTACACAAGAACTGGACTGAAAATCAGTTGTGATAGGTCTTGAATAGGAATAATAATCTGAATTATTATTCAATTAAATTTTAATTTTATTTATACAGTGCCAAATCACAACAACAGTTGCCTCAAGGTGCTCAGAGCAGACCTAACAATAATACATACAGATTATGTATGAAGGTCAGGAGAGAGGTATAACACTGAGTACTCTGTATAACACAGTGGAGACTCTTTCAGCCTCTTTGGGCTTCATATCAACTGGTGGTGTTGGAGATTTTGTCAAAATTAATAGAATTTTGAACACAGAAAAGTACTGTCAGATTTTGATGTGCCATGCAGAGAGAATTGAAAAATAAAGATGATCATACTAAATATTGATTTTCAAGCACATCGGAATTCTAAAAACTCTGTTTTTCCCCCCCTATTTAATATATATCCACATATATTTACTCATTTCAATAAATTGCTGCAGCTATTTCCCACCGTTCTATCAAAATGTAAAGAAATATGGGGTGGCTTAAGACTTTTGCTGCACAGTATTGTACAGAACAGGTAAAATCACCTCCAGCTGAAGCTGGCCACAACATTAGTATACTTTACAGATGCAGCGTGCTAGTACCAGTTTGGACCACATTTTGCCTGGAGAGCAGCCTTAACTCTTCATCATAGACTGAACATGCTGGAAGCAATCCTCAGAGATTTTAGTCCATGTTGACATGATAGCATCACACAGTTGATGTCTACGTTGCAGGTATAGATATCAGTTGAAGTCATGTATTAACGTTAGCTATCTCAGGTAACCCTGGTCAGTAATTTCAGAAAACTGAAACATCAGTAAGATAAAATGCCTTAATATCTGTATATGTTATTATGAGCCTATGAACCTTTAAGACTCAAGTTAAAGTAAAGTAAGCTTAATGTGCACGTTCAATACATCTGTAATCACACTGTCTGCTAGTCTTTGCTTTTCAACACTTCCACTTTCCCCATGCTGTGAAAAGCAATGCTGATGTCATTGTTCTATCTAGTCCAATCGTCTTTCTGCCGCCATCTTTAAACCAATCAGCCTCCATGCCACTTATTTTAACTCTCACTGCTCACTGCCCCCTTCAGACTCCTGCGCACAATCCACCTTCTCAACATCTCCCACGTTGCTCAGAGTTTCAGCCAAGTCTCCATCTTCATCACCACCATCAGGGTTTAAAATCCAAGGCAGTCCTACCTACTGAAGTAGTAGTTAAATCATTTAAATAAGTTAAGTTTAAATGAAGCTGTCTGATTTTATTTGACATTTATTTTAAAGATTATAATAGTTATGATTATGCTTTCACATATGTAAGTTAAATGTAATAAAACTGTAAAACGTATGATGTATTTTAACAACACTGTATGATTTTGATGTGTACTGTATATATATATATATAAAAAAAATTATCTTATCCAAAGATTGGCGTGGACTCGAGGAGTTCAGAAAACCCTTTTTCATATTTATTTGTAAATTGTTAGATGTTTTTTTTTATTCTTGTTTTTTTTTGGTTTGTGTAGTCATTAACAGCAGAGCAAGGAAGCCGAACCAGCAGGTAATCATCACAGTTTGAAATAAAAACAGAATCAGTAGGGCAGATAACACATAGGGACTGCAGAGTTGAATCAAGAGTCAAACAGTGTACAATAGTACATATCAGCTTCAATTTAATGACTCATCCCTGTCAGAATACGGAAATATTCCCTTCCCACCAATCTCAACAAATTTGCAAAATTTGCAGCTTCTTTTATTAGGGACAAACTTCCATCATTCCAGCATTTCAAAGGTGTTAATAAGTGTTGCCTCTGCTGCCATGAGCTCTTTAAATGGAGATGCTTCAGTTCATGTTTGGCTGAGGTTTTGTGGCATGTCAGAACTGCACGGCACTCGGTGGGATGTCAAACATAGATGGGTCAAAGTCCTGCCCTTTGAAAGGTGACCCTTCAGCATCCCATCCCTTCTTCAGCATCTCATGCACTTTCTGCAAAGAAACATGGACACAGATATGTTATGTATGTATCTTTCATGCTAACAAACATCCTCACAATTCACACACAATCTAGGTGCACTACAGCAGTGACTTCCAACTATATTTGTCAGAATAGGTTTTAAGGACTTGACTCAATAACTGAATATCATTTAAGCCGAATTATAAGATAAACGTTTTTATTTTACAGAAATAATATAGATAATATAGATATAGCCTGTGTGTGTGTGTAATGAATAGTTTGTGTTATTTTTTAATTTGCTCCTTACCAATTCGTGACTTTGTGGCTTTCCCTGCAGCTTCTGGTGGTAGTCAAATGTGAGCCTGTCCAGAACAGCATGCTCCTCCTCATCCACTGTTGCCATGGAACGCTCACGGTTAATTTGGTTTATATCAATCTCCTTTTCGCCTTTGAGCACCGCATTCCACCAAACCTCTGATGTCTTGTTCAGTGACAACTGTAATTCAGAGACAGGATGTTCAATTCAAATATGTTAGACAATCTTTGAAAAGCCAACACTGGCTTTTGATAAAATTACTTTTTTGAGAGCAGAACTCATTTTTACACTTATCCTGTTATTCCAAGCACTAGAGAGCATTAACTCTTTCTAAACTAAACATTAAATGAAAACATCTCATTATGCAATGCAGAGTCTCTGTAGAGTCTAGTGTTCCTGTACATGACATTAACTTAATATCCCCACAGGGAAAGAACAATATCTTACACAAAGATAAGCAATTTAATAATCATTAACATGAACAAAATTTGATTTTTGTCTTCGATCACCACATTATTCATCATCTACAGCCCTTGTCACCTTCGGTGTACAGAAAGGTTGGACTGTAGCTCCTGTTTTACTTTTTATTCATAGAGAATTGAATTTTCCAAATTAAATCGGAGCTTTAAAACTCTGAAATGGAAAAGTCAATCTTTAATTTCTCCATACTACATTAGTGCAATTCCTTCTTCGCCACTCTCGCCTCCTCTCTCCTGGCTTGGCTTCGTGTTTTACAATTGATTTTAAGATTTCGCTGATCAGCTTTGAAGCAAGTTCTGGTTCTGGTGGCCAGTAGTCAGGCCAGTCAAGCCAGTGCCAGTGACCTTCTTTCTTCTTTTTACTACCATAAAACCAGATGTTAGCTCCTGATAGGTGTTAATCCCTCTTGTTAGTTCATATTCTGATTACTCAAATAGCAGAAGGTGCACTCATTGCCACATTTTCTTCAGGAGTGTTCTTGTTGTTATTACAAAAATTAGATAATGCTTATGTGTACTCACAACCACACAGTGTCCAGGTTCCAGACTCCACAGAGAGTTTTCAGTGTTGATCTTGTAAGTGAATTCACCCTCCATCAGTGTCTTGTCTTCGGCTCCATCCCTCACACATACTCTCACGCCACTGGTCTGCAGACTAACACTGACCTGTGGGCCGTGAACACAGTTACAATAAGTAAAGTGTTATAAAAAAGTATTACTGGTGTCTCACATAGTTAAATAGACCTGCATTCACCTGTCTGCCTTTAACAACCGTCTTGGGCACAAACACGCGGACCTCCACATCCATGTAATCCTGAGACCAGCTGTAATTTTCCCTCACTGCCCCATTGTAACTGTCGGGATTGGACTGGAAGTTTTCTTGACGTCTAAAACACAAAATTCAAACACAATTTTTATATAAACGTCTTAAATACTGACACTACATTTTGAAATGCATGAGCCATTTCAGAATCAAATTAGAAATCATTCGTTAGTGCAAAGCCTCATTATTTAAAATGTTTTGAAGCTACCAAAGTTAAGTAAGAACCACTGTTAAGCTGGTGGAAACCCTGCACACCCATACAAAATTTAATTTAATAAATTTAATACAAGTCTAACAAATCCAAAATAGCAATTTTAGTTTTGTTGTCTCCCCAAAAACAAAACAAACAAAAAATAAACACCTTCAAACTATAATTTCACAGGAAGATTCCACCTAAGAGTGAAGCAGAGGCTGAGATCCAGTGTCACTTGTTGTCACTACTTCTACTTCTTTTGAAAGCTGTCTTTCTGTTGATTTCATCAAGATGACCTTAAGGTCGCAATGAACCAGCTTCCAGTCCAAGTATGAAGTGGATGGGATGAAATTTAGCAACTTGAAGTCCAAGGCCACAGCCCTTGACTAGAAAAGGGTAGAGCAGCCCCTACAGGTTGTGTACAAGTTGCTGCCACAAATGGAGGAGTTAAAATATTTTGGAGTCTTGTGGCTACACAGGAAGCTGCGGCTAATGGCTTTCTGCTAGGCCTCAAGTCTAGTACATGTAGTCACTAAACTTTCCAAATACAATAGAGAGTTCACACATGTTTTTTCTGTTTTCCCATCTCACTGTTTTCATATAGTACATCACACAGTTGTCCATTCCATATCCTATACACATCACTTCATCCAATATCGAGGCACGTATTCCTTCTCCTCTGTCTTTTTCAAAATTGCTGACATTTGAGGCACTTTAGTCTGCACATAGCATTGCTCGCACACAGTGCAGAGTGGTTATACATTATATTTCCAGAAATATTCACTTGTCACCCTTCATATGTATGAGTATGATATTGGTCCATCCTTTGCAGCTATAACACAAGATTTAGGAGTGTGTTTATGCACTGTTCTTGAGCTAAACTGAAGGTCACGTAAAGTTTCGAGTTCTGCAGCGATTGACTCCACCTCAGCACACTATGCACCTCAGCATCTGCTGATCCCGGTTCCTGTGATTTTACATGGCCTACCACTTTGTGGCTGAGTTACTGTCATTTCCAATTGCTTCCACTTTGTTATAATATCACTAACAGTTGACAGTGGAATATTTAGTAGGGATGAAAATTCACAACTGGACTTGTTGAAGAGGAGACATCCTATCATGGAACCATGCTGGAATTCACTGAGCTCCTAAATGTTTGTAGAAGCAGTCTGCATGCATAGGTGCTTGACTTTATACACTGGTCGCCATGGAAGCGATTGGAGTACCTGAATTCAATTATTTAGATGGGTGAGTGAATACTTCTGGCAATATAGTACAGCAAAGTACAGCAGAACTAAGTTGGTTAGCAGTGAACATTTTCTGTCTTAGTTTATAAATATAAATATTTTCCATGTTCTCCTTGTTTCTGCCTGGGTTCTCTCCAGGTACTCTGGCTTCCTCCCACAGCCCAGAGACAGGGGCAGGGTTAGGTTAACTAGTGATTCTAAATTGCCTTTAGGTGTGAATGTTAGTGCAGTGGTTGTCTGTCTCTCTGCGTTAGCGCTGCAACTAACCTTCACCAAAGTCTGCATCCTGTCACAAAGTCATTTTAAGGCCTAAAATTGACCTTGACAAGTGCATTTACTGAAACACTGTAATGTGCAGAGTAATGTTTATGTTGGACCATATTTAAAACAACAGATGCTTCAAAGGTTAAAAAACGCTAGTAGCTACTCACCCTGCTTTGGATTTCGAGTTGGCTGCAGCTGCCTGATCTCCACAAATTGCTGGACTGCTGCTGCTATCCTGCTGAGAGCAGACGGATGTGCCTGAGGCTGCTGGAGCTGAAACATCCCCAGAACGTGAGGGGGAGTTCTCCATCTGCACCGCCTCTGTACTCTGCTGCTTGGTTTCATCACAAGGCTCAGAGGCAACCTCCAGCTCCTGAACTGCAGGAGGAACATACCTAGTCTCCTCTCTCTTCTTCAGATTGCTCACTGCTCTCTCTCTGTCGTGCTCCGCCAGCTTCTCGAATGACTTATATGTCTGAGGAAAGATTTAAAGGTTATCGCTTATCATCATTTGAGAGGCAGACAACTCTAGATTAGGATATAACCTTCACCAGTCTTAGGACAATAACAAATGTATTGCTATAGGTCTGTGGCTCATATAGACAGCAAGGCTATCACCAAGCACAGGAGTTATTTTGTATTATGTAGGTGTTAATTCATCGACGAATCACTGCAGTGTAAAAAACTCGAGGACCACAAAAGTGTACGTAACATTATAACAGCTTCATTTTTAACCTGTGATTGTAAATAATATGCATGTGCATAAACTGGACACTTAGTCATGTGTGTTGCCAAGGTATTTACATTTAGCAGGTTAAAATGTTGAGAAATTTCACCTTAAGCACCATCTTCTCTGCCACACCTGGAGGGAAACCCATCTTATCATTGGGACTCGACAGCAGGCGATAAAAGTCCGTCTTGCGGTACAAGAACCCAAAATAGACCTGCAGAAAGTCCTGAATGTTCCCAACATGCTGCAGGATCCCCAGAAGAGCATTATCGTACATCTCTGTCATCTCCAGCGGCGACGCCATCGCAGCTTTCAATCTTTATTCCTCTCAACAAGTCTTCAAATGATTCCAGCCAATACTTATCCCACCAAAATAATGACAGTTTGCGAAGAAACAAGTGGGACGAGTAGAATAACGCTTCTTAGCAACTACTTTCCTCTTTCCAGAACAATACAAATACTTCCGGTGCAACGTTTTCAAAATAAGTGTGCAGTCTTTGACAAATATTGGATACCGGGTATCAAAACAAACAAAACAAAACAAAACCACAAGCTATGGCTATTTGTAGTGTTTTTGTGTATTTATTTATTTATTTAATACATACAAAATTGAAACAATCACGCATTTAGGACCCCCCATCCCCCCATTTTCAGTTCTTGACTTATATTTATGTATTTATTCTTTAATAGCACAGATAGGCTAAGCAACTTTAGGCTGACCTTCACTTGTTAGGCGAACCACTGCAGTGTGGACCCACTACAAATAAAGTAAAAGTATAAACGAACACAAATAATCGCAAGAAAAGTGACATATGTTTTCAAATAGGGTATATGGTTTCAAAGAATCTCTTTTTAAATAAGGCACAGTTAATACATAACAGAAACATAATAATAACTATAAAATTACTCAAGTATGCAAGAAAATTTTTTGTACTAATGTATATTATACACAATAATAATATTAATGTTTAAAGAAAATTAATCATTAATAATTAAAATAACGACTAATGTTAAATTTAAAAAAAACTAAAGAGTACATATTAGGTAACCAAATTTATATTTTAAAATGCATCTGTTAAAAATAGGAATTTTAACTTGCTTTAAAAAAAATTCGTACGAGAACATGTTGTGAGGAAAAACTTTGCAATTAAACTGTAAATTAAACTGTATGTTTGCATACAATTTTCGTTCAATGTCAATAAAGATTCTGATTCTGATTCTAAAATATCACTGATCTTTAACTTAAAACTTTTATTTTCCCTCTTTCCGGTTGGTTCAGGTTAATAGTTGTCCGGTGGAAACTTGTGGAAACTGCCTGTGGAAAAAACAGTTCCAGTATACAGCTCAAGTTCAGTATAGAAACGTTAATTTTGTTATTTTTACGTGTTATAATTATTACCGAGCTTTCGTAAACCTTCGGCTATTTATACAGTAATAAACAGAGTGACTGCTGTGTTGTAGTTTAGTACCACGAGTTAATTATTTGAATAAAACATGGCGGCGTCCTTGAGCAGCATAAGAAACGTGAGGGTGCTGGTAAGAAAGTCATTTTAAACCGTAACATTTACTTAATTTCCATGAAGTCTTGTTGACCGTGTAGCTATCGGCGTGCACCCATTAATTTAGCGCTACGTTTGGTAAGGCTTTATATATATAAACAATTTTAAGCTAGGGGTTAGCTAACTTGCTCTTGGCTGCCTAGGTTTCTATGATAAATAGCAAAAATTTCAGACATGTAACAAACGTTTGTGTCACTTTGTTACTACTGCGTTGTATGACCACAGAAACCAAGCGTGTTTGTTTGTGGCACTACGAACCTGAATTATCAAACATGGAAACATCTATAACAGCCTTTTGCCTTATCAAAATATCTGATACTGTATTATGAATACTAAGAACGGCAACTAAGATGTCGACAAATACCTTTTAACAACTCGTTACTACACAACTTTAAAACAATTTGCAATAGGAATGATTCACAAGACAGTTTAGACTAGCTGTGATTTAACGATACAACATCTCTGACACTATGTCCAAGACATCTGTGCACTGTGTTGCAGAGATGCATTATATGGACAAAAGTGTTTTGCCACCTGCACATTACACCCACAGGAGCTTCCATGATATCCCACGCTAAATCCATAAGCATTAGTGGGGAGTTGCTCCACCTCTGCAGCAAAATCAGCTTCCTACAAGACTTAGGAGGCTGTCTGTGGAAATAATTGTCCATTTATCAAGAAGAGCATTAATGAGATCAGACACTGATGTTAGACCTGAGGGCCTGAGTGAAAATCTCCATTCCTTGTATTTTCCTTTCTTAACTTGGTTTGAAATATTTTGCGCTACATTATTAAGCAACTGAAACAGCCTCTGCATGTTAACACAGGAAGAAAATAAAATTCGCTGAAACCCACTGTTCACTACAGTCACAGCTTGCTGTCATGATCCAAATATTAATGTTTGTACAGATAATACTCCAAAAGATGTCTTGATTATAATTATTTGTAGTAATAAGTTATTAGTTTTAATAAGTATTCTTGTTTGTCCAATGCTAGCATGCATGATTGTTTCACAGACTAGCATTAGCAGATGTAATGACTGCCAGAGTGGTCAGTAGGTATTACAATTCAAGCACAATTGCTTCAGACATTTCAGTGTTTTACAAAGCCTTGTCTTGCCCAACACCTCTTCCTGCTAAGTAGGAGTGTTGCATCAGCAAGGACTTCCAGCTTATCTTTGCTAAGTCAAACATGCTGAGCCACATGCTTTGACATCCCCATTGGGAAATAAGGGAGAAGCCAGATGTACCGTTTTGCTTTTGAAATGATTTCTGACCATCAATTCAATATTTACTCACTGGTTTTCACTCTCACCACATTACCTGTTTTGCAGAGCGCCTTAGCTTGGTCCAGCTCATTGTGCAGCATCTCTGGAAGCAGGGGCCTCCATGTTACTGTGTCGTGCTGCAAGGTAAGCGGCCTTGACTGTCTCAGGGCTGTTGTATCAGCAACACTAACTGTTTAACATAGTGTTTATCTTTTTAACTTTCACAGTATTCTGATACTTTACCGGAGCCACAGTCAGAGTGGTTCAGAGGTCACAACCATTTTAAAAAAAATAGTAATTTGAGGTTTTTTGTTGCTTTTACAAAGGCTGTTGTTATAGATTATTAACTTTCAATGGGTCTGATAGTGTTTTCTCCAAATATACCCAAGATGTGCTCTTTTGTCTTTCTCTTTTACAGAATCGAGCCGCTCGTATCCGAGTAGGGAAAGGAGACAAACCTGTGACCTATGAGCAAGCGCATCATCCTCACCACATTGGCCACCGCAAAGGATGGCTGTCACAGCACACCAGTAAGCATGACTGAGATTGAGAATATGCTCTCACTAGGCACATTTGATTTTATGCACACTGCCCCCTCACATGTTTGGTCATGAATTAGTTAACTCAGTGATTTTTATGGAAGCAGTCATTGGTGCGGATAGCTCTCAGACAACATACCAATCATCACTGAGTCCAACCAAACTATGCACTTTAGCTTGAATGCTCCTGTGCCACAGACTTAAAGTGTTGTGCACAGGCCATCCACACACTGATACTGGGAAACATTTCCATGTTTTCAAAGTGTGTCCAACACATTTTCCAAGTCGAAACTCATTTTAGCATTTGATTAAATATTTTTATCTGTTCAAGAGAACCACAGCAATCAAGCACCTTCAAAGAGAAAAGCTGGCAAGACCCAGTGCTTCACCCACTGCTGAGGCTCTCCAGTTAGTCTCTCATCCTGCAGTTGGATACAATGGGGAGATCAGCAGTCCTTGTTCTTCTGTGGAGATTTGCTGGAAGCTTGAACTAGAATTTGCAGCAAGTGGAGAACTGATTAGGCTGCGTAGAAGAACGAGAACCACCATCTCTAACTGTTCTCAAACTATGAGGTTTGGGTCTGTCTGACCATGAGATGAGAGACTTGCTGGAGAGACAGCTGATTTTTGACTTATCAAAACTCTTTTTGACTTGATGGTCTATAAAGCAAACCAATGGATGTAGCCGCTGTGACATCACCTGTTGGTTCTACACTGTGCATTTTGAAGCCTCCCTGTTAGTATTTTGCTTGCAGCCCAGTTGGCTTTTTGGAACCAGAATTTATTGTATTAGTCTGTTAATTACCATACACATGCTAAACAACAGAGCAATAAAATAATAGAATTTCACTCATCAAAACTGCAGCACGAACAGGACAGGTCCAGTTCAGTGTCTCAGATTATTGAAGTGAGGCCGAGCACACAGCTTTTATCTGCTGCACGTCAGTGCACTTGTTTCTGTCGGAAACAATTTATAGAGTCATGATGATTGTGCTCTCCACGGCCAGACAGCAGCAACTAGTGGTTTCATTTTATAATCTTTTTAGACTTCATCAAACGCTGCTCTGTCTTTTGATACTTTTCAGTGTCTCCATATGGTGTTTGCAGTTTATTACAGAAAATGCATAATTTAAGCAAAATTAAGACCTAAAGATAAATATTAAACTTTTCAACTATATCTCTAAACATAATATTAAACATGGTAAAGAAACTTAAAATAAGATTTATGTTGTCTAATGTGACTGTGAGCCTTATTAATAAATATTTTGCTGAAGAGGCAGTGATCTTTTCGTTTGCACATCTTTGTCCATCAGCCGCAGCTAATGTGTAATTCAGTCCAAATTCCTCTTAATCTTTCATGACAGCTCCAGTTTTTTCTCTCTCTTGCTGATAGATAACCTCAAAGGAGAGGATGGGGCAGCTGAACGCACTGTAGAAGATGTCTTCATTCGGAAGTTCACGTTTGGGACGTTCCACGGGTGCCTGGCCAATGAGATTGTCATCAAAAGGCGTGGCAATTTGCTGAATGTGTGCGCAGTGATGCTACAGAAGTTACCACCACAGAAGTTTTACTTCCTGATTGGCTATACAGAGTCACTGCTGTCACACTTTTACAAATGCCCTGTCAAGTTAGAGATTCAGACCCTGCAGGATAAGATTGTGTACAAGTACCTCTGATTAAACTGTCCGTAACCATTTTCTCTGTAGATAGTAGATGTGCTACCAGTTTCTACCTTTTTGATTTTTGAAAAATGAATGAGCAGATTTCAAATATTTGTTTTATTTATGTCCTCAAAAGGGTTTTAAGTTAGGAGAGAGGAGATCACTGTTGTTATAAAATTAGCTGGTGAAACATGTTGCATTTTCTACAAAGTGCTCATCAACTTTTGTTCCTGAAGTTAAATAAATGACCAAAACCTTGAATTCTAAGAGATACTTTATAGTGCTGGTTTGCAAAGGAAATTGACATAACTGCACATATTTATTGAGTATTTAAAATGTGAAAACACATCAAACACTGTGTCATCAGCAGATTTACAGACAGGTGACAAAAGAAATACTTGAACCTCTAACCCCTCCCGGAAGAAGATTCAGAGCTCTGGGATGCTGTGTGGCAATTTTGTTGTCGTGATTTGGATTCACCTCTCCTTTTAAAGGAGAGTGTTGATCTGATCACCTTTATCCTATGAAGAAACATTTCTACCCTGAGTGGGTTTTTTTCAGCAATGGAAAAGCCCCCATCCATCCATATCTTTTTAAAGAATGATGTTGTATTTTTTGCTTTCTTTTCAAGCTCGTTAGATGAGGTGTGGAGTAGGAGTGACAGAGGGGTTCATAGTCAGGGTGAGATGACAGAGATATCAGGGATGGCTCTGAGTCCCTTCATGTTTGCAATGCTGAATGACAGGTTGACAGATGAGGTCAGGCAGGAGCCTCTGTGGAATGTGATGTTGGCAGACGACAAAGCGATCTGACCTTTTTTTTTTTTTTTTTGGATGATTAAATTATTTTACTTTGCACACAGAAACAAAATTATTTCACAAAAAAATAGGTCAGAGCTCTAGTTTTTTCTCATCTGACCAAAGGATGTGCTTCCAGTATGTATAATATTTCTCAGTTTGTATTTGGCATACTTCCATCTGGCTTCACGATGTCTCCTCTGTGGTGAAGTTTTTCTTGGTCTGCAGCTTCATAGTCCAGTCCTCTGCAGGGTTCTAGTGGTTGTCTTGTTTTAGACTACAGTCTTTAGAAACATATCTCATTACTTTTCAATCCAGAGTCTTTAATTGATTCCTCTTCTATTATGATCTCCAAAGCCACATGCTAACACAACACTACCTGAACTTAAATCTCAAAGGTTGATTATCTTGCTAATGGCGTTCCATCTTCACTGTATGAAAGAAGGCAACGCATCAGAGATGCTTGACTGAGTTGTATAACTCACAAATGTGCATTTAAGGTGTAATGTTAAAGTCTTTTTAAAAAGTCCTCTGTAAAACTAAGACATCTTACTATTCATCAGTGATAAAGGAAACTAACATAAGTAAAGGGAGAATAGCCCCAGGTTTCTTTTCAGCTCTGTAGCCAGGCTAAGAAAAGAATCAGAGCTCAGTTATGCCAAATGTCAATCTTGGTGTAAGCACAGGTAACTCTACCTGACACACCTTTGACGAGCTGATCAAAACACTTTGTCAGGTTTTAGGAATTACCTGATAATCTTGGAGGGGAATTAAAGCTGGCCACCTAGGCCAACTATAAAATGTACACTCCCCCCCCAAGGAAATTGACTTGAACCCACTACAACGTCACATTAAGAAGGAAACCTACAAAAAAGTGCATTTAAATGTTTCATTTAATTTAATCAGTTTCATCACAGTGCAGATTTGTTCACATTTTAAAGGCACATGCACCTCATCAGTGCGAACATAAGGCTGACAGGATTAAAGTGTTCATCTTAAACATCCCTGTGCAAAAGTTCCCTTAATATATTCCTTGCAGTAAGAAAACATATGAAAAATATCACCATGTGTTCCTGCTACCAATTAAAAAAAGGCTCTTAGTAATAAAGAGTTCAGTTTTTTAAAAGCCGAGTTCCTTCTTCAAATCTGAGGCACAATACTGAAAATAAACTGTTATACTGGATACAGGACATGGTGAACATTTCAGACTTTGTTGTCTTTCATTGAAAGGGTTGCAGAGATAGTTATGAGAGTACAAAGATCTTTTATGGAAACTAAGCTTTTGCCACAAAAAAAAAAGCAAAATGAACAAAAACAAAAAACAATATTGACACAATACATCTCCACATTATACAGTTAGAAGCAGCTTTTGGTCTGGTCAGATTAGCATAACCATGTGTAAACCTACTTACATGCAGTTGCTTAAATTTTCTGTGCTGGCTAACTAATAATTGGCGGTATGTTTATACTGAATGAAAAAAAAAGTTAAGTCATATTAATCCCTTCATCCAACTCACGGAAAGCATTTAAATGAAACCCTAGAATGTTAAACCAACTCTTCAAAGATGATGATGATGATGTCACAGTTTCAGTGTAGCAGTAAACCTTTCTCTTAACTGCTCACAATCAAAGTAAGAAGAAGAATCAAACATTTTGTGTTTCTGAGAATGGTGAAATGTTCAGAAGACACTGACTATGCCTGAAAATTGCAGTTTATACACAAACACATGACAGCATGGGGAAAGCAGGTTATCTTAGAGGTGCTTTACGCAAGTATTTTATATGGGAATTTCAGACACTGCTAAGCAGCTAACTCTTTCCCATTTAACGTTTTTCAAATTGAAGACTGGCCACTGAGTCCCTCCAAAACCTGGACTTAGTCCTTGCACTCTGCAGTCTGGTGAGCCTGGCATAGCAGTAGATGAGCCAGTTCTCCACCAGCTGCCAATTTTGGTAAGGATGTTCCTCCAACTTCCAACAGATCACCAAGAGTGCAGAATAAGGTCTACCATTTCACTGCAGAGACTTGATGGAGAGGTAGAGGAATGCCATAACACTGAGCTTACATGTAGCGCCTTTGAAAAACAAAAGTAAACTTACAAGAGAAGCTAGACGAGTGTGGCTCAGAAAGACGGCAGAAATTTTGACTCGTAAAAGGAAAAGTACACTGATAATACACCAACTGTGAACCCTTTTCCAGTACTGATGTTTAATCCAACATTTTGACCGATATCTGATAACGATTGGGTAATGTTTACTTTGTCTTTTTTCTTGCTTTTATCGACATCATATAAAAAAAATTGACAAGTCTTTTAGATTTTTAAATGTTTGAACATTTAGTGCAAATGCGTGCACACGCTGATAACAATCAACAAGGTCGATACTGGCTGATATCAGTGTTTACCAGATATGTCAATCCATCTCTATTTACTGGTATATAGTACGAAATGTTGATTGCGTTATCATTGCACGCAGGCAAGCCGTCTTCCCCCATATACAGGCTAAGCTAACCAAACTTCTAGTGGTGGCTTCATATATATCTGTATATATAAACAAGTTGCATAATTTGTGTCCCTGTCATCAAAAGAGCAAATTTCCAAAGAAAGTAATGACTCTGGGCCCCTGAAACTGACACAGTTAAGTGGAATACAGCCACCAGTCACTTTATTTGTCAACCATGTTTTTTTTTTCCTGTCAGAATCTCATCTCATATATGTAAAAATTTGGACAGACTGATCCCACCCTCCTTTCAGACTTTGGTGTGGTCATCGTTTGGCAGCTTCTTTGGCGGTCTTATTTTTGCTTGTAATCCCGGCAGCTGTCACTCACGCAGGACTGGAGCTTTATGAGCCGCTGGTTCATGATCTGCAGGATGGAGGGATCCACCTTCTTCACGATGTTCTCCAGCTGATGCGGGTCCGACGTCAGGTTATAGACTTCTACATACGACTTGGGGGGTAAAAAAAACAAAACAAAACACTGAGAAGCTTCACATCTACTTTCACTAAAATGTGTCCAAAAAACAAAACCCCCACACAAAAAAGTCCCGGGTGTACCTCACTGTCTGCAAATTCACAGTACTGCATGTTCATTTTGCCGTCCAGAGTTCTGACACAGGCGTACGTGTTGTTGTAGGCGTCTTCACAAACACAGTCTGGGAAACATTGCTAAAGACAGTGAAAAATGTTATAGTGAAGGTTTCTTGGGAACAGAGCAACAAACTTTCAGAATCAGCAGGAGCAATATGTTTTGTGGCAACATGAACCCTATTTTTAGGCTTTAGTCCACAGTTGTTTCCAATTAGGAAAATTGCCATCTATTCTGAATTTGCTATTAAAAGGCACTTATTGGAAATTTCCTTACAAATTTGCACCATTAACTCAAGCCATTAATAGAATCTGAACAATTAACTGACTTCAGTTACTGTGTACTGACATCATGAAGCTCAATAGAGCCAGGCTATAGTTTAGTTCTATTATAAGTCAAGTAGTGAGTAGCATCCAGTCTTCCCTCAGTGCATTATCAAAAAAGCAAAGAGGAAAACAGTGGAAAGGCTGAGAAAATACTTCTACTGTATTCAGCTCCCTTTTTTTTGGTATCATAATACTTTGACACTGAAGAGAAAAAAGGAATTATTTTAAATAATTTCCCCCCCTTTTTCAATCAGAGATTATAATATTACTGGAAACATGTTACTTTCAGTGGTGACCAGAATAGGAAGCCTGCTTTTGTAGGTACTCACAGATACTCCTGGACCTAATTTAGGGCAAGTAGGGTCTGACGTTGGCTGTCCTTCTCCAGTGTACTCAACAAGGAAGTATGGTCGTGCAGTGCCATTACGCAATGAAGGAGCCTAAGATAAAATTTGGGTTAAGATTTAGCATGAGGGAAAAATAAGTGAGAGTCAATGTAAAGAAGCAGCTGACCATCTGAGCGAGGAAAGACTGCCCGTCCACATTCACAGACGACAGATTGACTCCAGCTATGTCCAGTATGGTGGGAGCCAGGTCTATATTCAGTACTGGAGCCTGGAAGAAAAAAGACATGAGGGGGGGAAAAAAAAAGAAGGTAAAAAACAAAAAACAGTTCCAGAGACATTAATATGCTTTTAAGCAGCTGGAGTGTGTGTTTTAGTGGAGTATTGTTCTGACCTGCAGCACCTGCTTGGCTTTTATGCCAGGACCGCGGACCATTAGCGGAATCCTGATGTCAAATTCATAGAGCTGCCTCTTATCAATGGGCAGCGAGAACTGACCTGGAACAGCAAGTACAGCTGATTACACCTAGATCTAATCAATCACTAGGCAGCAACTCAAGGCATCAGAATGAGGATGAAAGGTGATTTCTGTGACTTTGAACGTGGCATGGTTGTTGGTGACAGATGGACTGGTTTGAGTATTTGAGATACTGCTGATCTACACGAAGCTCAATCATCTCAAACTGGTTTACAGACAATGGGTTCAGTGTATTCAGATGCCCTCCATTCGCCACATAATTGAGTGCCTTTGGGATGTGGTGGAATAGAGGATTTGCATTGTGAATGAAAATCTGCAGCAATTGTATGATACAATCGTGTCAGTATGGAGCAAACTGTGAGAAATGTTTCCAGCATCTCGTTGAATCTAGGCCATAAATAATTAGGGCAGTACTGCAGTTAAAAGGGGTTTCAATGCAAAGAAAGGTGTACACAGTAAACTGGCAGGTGACTGTGCAAATACCTATAAGCTCTCAGGTCAGACTGGGGAACACAAATGTAACCTGTAACAAACAATTTACCCGCTATTGCTTTTAAAACAACATCAGATGGTTTAAAATAATTATTTCATTCAGTTGGGTGATTATTTGTTGCTGTCATTACTGTTTATTTACAGGTTTTTGCACATTTTTATTACTGAACTAATCCCATACAGACAGGTCAGTCATTGGTCAATATGGGTTTATTATATTTATCATTCATATAAGACAAACCAATCTGAAGATTTTTTCTTTTTTAAACATAAAAGATACAGAAATGTTGCAATTACATATGTTCAGCAGAGAGCCTCAGATTCTGTTTTTTTTTTATTTTTTTACACAAATCTCTCAGCATTATTAGAAGCGCATGTACATGACAATGATCTGGAGTCGGATGGTGTCTTTACAGTAAGAGATTTATTTTTCCTGTACTGGCTTCTCTTTATTGACTCCCTGTTATATCCAGACTCAATTTTAAAATCCTTCTCCTCACATACAAGATGTTGAATAATCAGGGCCCATCTTAAAGACCTCATAGAACCATATCACCTCAATAGAGCACTTCACTCTCAGACTGCTGGTTTTCGTGGATCCTATCATTTTTTTTTTTTTTTAAAGTAGAACGAAGACAGAGCCTCAGTTTTCGTGCCTCTCTCCAGTGGAATCAGCTCCCACCTTGGATTTAGGAAACACACACCCTCTTTAAGAGGGAGAGGGACTTTTGATAAAGCATTTAGTTAGGGATGGATCAGTTGACCTGAATTTTCCCTCATTTCTTCTTAACTCACTATATTTTAATACATCACTCTGCACTTAGTCATCAATTACTATTAATCTCTGGTTTACTTCCACAGTGGGTCTTTTATCCCCGTCTCACTCCCCTTACCCCCAACTGGTTGTGGTAGATGGATGCCCCTCCCTAAGCCTGGTTCTGCCTGAGGTTTTTTCCTGAGTTCTTCCTTTGCCAACATTGCCAACAGGGTGTTGTTCTTTTGTTCTGGTTTTCTCTGTATTATTGTAGGACCTTCACCCAGCAATCACTTTGAAGTGACTGCTGTTGTAATTTGGGGCTATATCAACAGACTGAATTGAATTAAATTGAATTACTTTACCCATGGTATTTCTTGAAGAAAACAAACCATAAAAAAGGGCCTAAAAGTAACTTAAAATGTTTTGGTGACTTGCATTTATGCAATGCAGCCAGGGGGCTAAAAATTAAAAATTAAACTGTCTTGTGTAACCCAGCAGTATAAATCCAGCTCAAGATGACACAGACAGAAGGTACAGAGCATGAACTAATCGAAGATTAAATGGAGGAGTTTATCAAAAACAGACCTGTGTGGTAGCCGTTATCTGAAGTGTAGAAGATGTAGGTGTTGTTTAGCTCCTTTATACTGTCAAGTTTCTTCACTAGCTTCTCCACCATGTCATCCACAGATAACAGGGTCTGCCACCTGCCAGAGACATCAGAAGTTTTTGGATGTACATGCTAGGTGGAGAAATATTTGGATGTTGATATGATTTTCATAATTTTGGATCTATACACAAACAAAATGGATTTTAAAGAAATCAATAAAGATGCAGTTAAAGTGCAGACATAGGCTTTAATATGTCAGACTGAACACAAATACTGATTTTACCACTGAGGAACTGCAGATAACTGCAATTACTCCTATGATTCAGGGATTTTGTTTTCTAAATTCTTTAGACTGGTTTAATATCTCCAGTTGTCTGCAAGTGTGGAATTTTGCTTTCCTGAACCCATTGGAACAAATTTTATTCATAACTTTTAGTCATTTGCAATTTTTTTTTTCAAGCAATTAAAATTAATTGTTTATTTGTTACGTAATTTCAGACCAAAAAGGACCAAACAATGAGTACCCATTCAAATTTCTTCTACTTTACTTCAGTTTCAAGAAAGGCTTTGTCCTTCCTAAGTCAATTTCTAATATTTCTTATCTATGGGGGAAAAAAAAAAAAAAGCTCTGGTGTTGACCTCAACAACCCCAATGAAGACAAATAGGGAGGATGATCACAGGATCCTTTCCATATTTTTAGAAATACAATACCATAAAATTCAAAAGCATCATGCAGAAAACTCTGAGGTAGTTGGATAAATAATTGATTAAAAAAAAAAAAGAAAAAAAGAACTTTGTAAATCAGAAGATGCAGCAAAGAGTGATTTCCAGAATTCTAACAGCTAAAATGTATTAATGCTTTATCCCTCCTGCTCATGAGGTTAAAACTACAATTCGATTCAATTCTGTGTCAAATTACAACAACGCTTGCCTCAAGGTGCTTTATATTGTAAGGTACAGACTCTACAATAATGCAAAGGAAACAGAGAGAAAACCCTAACAATCAGATGATCCTCTATGAGCAAGCACTTTGGCAACAGTGGAAAGGAAAAACTCCCTTTTAACAGGAAGAAACCTCTGGCAGAACAAGGCTGCGGTGAGGGGAGGAGGAAGACAGAAGAAAATAAACAAAAACAAAACTAGTTTTACCTTTTTTTTTTTTTTACATTTACTTGTTTGACAGTGGTGACATTATTCTGACTTTGTCTTCTACGAACTATGCGCTTTCATGCAAAAAGAGACGTACGCTTAACAATTGTACCTTTTCCTGTATGCATTATCCAGGAAAGTGATTGAGCTGTTTGGCATCGGATTAGGAGGTTGGCGCAGCAGCCAGTGTTTTTCCTAAAGCATTCACAAAAATAAAAGATTCATTAGAAACAAAATTAAAAACCACCATCATCATCATCAACTTTATTTATAAAGCACTTTAAAACATCCACAGCTGACACAAAGTGCTGTACATTGGAACTGTAAAATAAAATTACATGAGATATAAATAAAAACCAAATAAAAGAAGAGTGAAATCATTAATTAAATAACTACTTCAATTAAAAGAGAAACTAAGTCTCACTGAGGTTAAAAGACAAGGAATAAAAGTGACTGACATGAGAGACCGACAGGGTATGTGGGGATGAAGAAACTCAGAGAGGTAAGGCGGGGCAAGACTGTGAAGGCATTTAAAAACAAACATAAGAATTTTAAAATTAACTCTAAAAGACACAGGCAGCCAGTGCAGAGAGGCTAGCACGGGGGTTATATGCTCTCTTTTTCGAGTTCCTGTTAGGAGTCGTGCAGCCGCATTTTGAACCAGCTGCAGACGTGAGAGCAACAACTGACTGACCCCCACATAAAGTGAGTTACAGTAGTCCAGGCGGGAAGAAATAAAAGCATGGATCACTGTTTCAAGGTGCTGCCTCGAAAAAAAAAAAGATTTTACTCTTGCCAGTCGCCTTAAATGATTAAAACTGGACTTCACCAGACACATAGCATAACATTCTTGAAAAGGCATACCTTCCCTGGCTTGTTAAAGCTGCCATCTCGAGGGGCCTGGACATCCTTGAACTCTTTCTGGTACTGAGGCGCTGCAGTCCAGGGGGAGTGACAAGCTGGAGGGGACAGCATCAGGAAGAACGGATGTTGAGGGCTCCTGTCATCCAGGAAGTGAAGAGACCGGTTCAGCTGGATTGACAAACAGGCACAGACTTATTACATGACTGCTGCAAAACTTACATTTCTTTAAAAGCTTAGCTTAGGCAAAAACAAGCAGACTTGTAAAGAAATGAACACCAACTGTATAAATGCATGATGTAAGCTACAAAAGTGCCATCTGAAAGTCATTATCACCCAGGGATGTAAAAATACAGTTGGTCAAAAGCCACAGTGGACCGTTCTAGGCTGTTACTCTCTTTTTCCCAATTTGAAATGTAATTTTGATTTTAGTTTTTAGTTTTTGCCATCTAAGTTTAAGATTTATAGATCAGTTAGTATGAGAGCCCATATATACACATAAACTACTGCTTTCTTTGGCCAGTGGGACAGCAGCTGCACAACAGAACCAACTTCGAGTCAAAATGAAAGTGAAATATTAACCAGCAAGGGTTTGCAAAAATTCAAATGACTCTAAGGGTGCAAATGACTTATTTTGTTAACCATATAAAATATGGACAAACTGTAAAATTCAAGGATAACAGTCAATTTCAATGACATCTTTTCCTGTTAATTAAGTTTCATTTACGTTTTCCCTTTTGTGCCATAAAAGAAAACTGTTTTCAAGACTTCCATCTCATCATCTGTAAACAGAAGCACAAAACTGATGTAACACATCAACAAAAGCTGAATGTCAAATATCACTCACATGTCAGCTTACTAGCCAGTGGGGCAGCGGTGGTTAGCAAGGCTAAAAAAAAATGCTCCCTCCCTGTTTTACAGAATAGAATTTTATAAAGAAAAAAAGACACCAAGCCTATCTATGTGGGAGTATTTTTATAATATGAGCTATTTATGTTCGGTCACAGACATGAAACTTGATTGGAAAACAGAAGTTCTCATGCCGAATCTCAGCTTTTCCCTGTTGTGTGGATGAATGTGTCAGCAAATCACTGACATTTCGAACCTGCCTTGATGGCTTACAGACATTAAAACTAGGACTACTATCATCTTTCTTCATGAAATGAAGCCACACCTTGGACCAATTCTTTCTCTCCACCGTTATTCTTTGTTGCAAGCAATCATGACAACAGCACATGTGACAAAGATCATTCAGCTCTCATAAACTAAATCTAGAGTAAGATAAACAAATTCTTTGAGTCACCTGATAAGCAGCAAGTGCGTGAAATTTAAACCTTAAATATAAACACAAAGAAACCAAACATTTTTACCAAAACTTGAATGTAATGTAATGCGTCCCACAGAAACTAAATAGCCCTTTCTAATATTAGCTTCTTTCTTGCAACCCTTTTATCGCCAGCTACTGCATTAGCTGATGATTAACCTTTCACAATGCTGACTGGCAGAAAAACACCACATTTTATGTTTCTATGCCAGCAGCTGACTGACTGCAGAGGTGAACAACCATACCCTCTTTTGTAAATTCACCCTCAAATGTCCCAAAACACACAATATTTCCCACATACTGTTACTGCCGCATTTCCACAGTGTGGCAGTAATAAATAGAAAGCATATCCATGTGCATGCACAAGCATGTGTGTTCACCATATAAAAATAAATAAATAAATTTAAAAAAAACAACAAAAAAAAAAACACACAGGCACCAATGACTTCAACAAACCACACAGAGCCATACCTGCTCATTTTTGCAAAGTATCAGTAATACAATATTAGAATTTCAGCCACCAAAACTTCTTGGATAGTCTGTACCAGACAGCAGTTCATATTATTTTCAGATAATTTAATTAAAAATGAGGTCCAGTTTAGTGACATGAATCAGTATATGTGAAGCTGAGCTGATGGCTGGCAGCTATAGCCAACAAGTTGTTAAAGCAACCATGACCCTACTGCCAATACTTAGAAGTTCCACCAAAATTCACCGCCATACAATTGTTGTAAAGTAGGGAGCTATCCACACTTCCTTAAACTATTCCATAAGTACATTATGACACAAATTAAAATGCAATCAGCTTCATGTTCAGCACAGCAAAGCCAGCTGAAGTATGAGGCAACAGATTCAATTCAATTCAATTTTATTTATATAGCGCCAAATCACAACAAAAGTCGCCTCAAGGCGAGATCAAGGCAGATCTCAGTCTGCTCCATGTCCTCCAGCTCAAAGATAATCTCTGGACAAAACAAGGTCTCCAATGACAAGAGACTCAAGACTGCTGAATGATATCAAGTAATATCACACACGATGTCAAGGACAGCACCTAGCTGGAAAGCACTGAATGCTCAAAATAAGAGTCAGGTAAATCAACCACCAAAGATAAATGAACCACATAAACCACGTAATGAACTCCCTCCACTTCAAATCTGAGGGTCTGATTACTACTCACTATGAGGTCTGTGAGGTAGTCGTCCTCGTAACTGTCACCGTGCTTTTCTTCTTTCCCATTGACTGACAGAGTGTAGTTGTAGTACTGAGAGTTTCCCACCTGTAAGTGCAGCAAAAGGTGTCATGACAGAAGTACTTAGGAGAAATTGTGCATGTACATGTTACTTGTGACTCACCAGTGCATGCCACTGGTCCCAGCCAGGTGGAATATGGCCAAAACTTCCTGCTGCTTTGCTACCATACTGAAAGTAGAAGGTGCAGTTAGCTCAGTCGGCTTCAAGAGAAATGATGTAACAAGCATCTTCAGGGCTTCATACTGACAGTCCTGCAGAATACTGTTTTGTAATGAGTCAGCGATCACTGCTGAGTCACCTTGTGGGACGTGTGTATCTCCATTAGCTGTATCTGCTGACTGTGATATGTCACAGTCTCTGCCAAATACGTGAGTGAATAAAATGAAAACACAACACAAACACTGTTGGGCTCCCAACAATATTTCAACATTTAGAACAGGAAAAAAATCAGTCGTAAGCACGGTGTATTCATTGTACTGCCTGTGTGTTTTGAAGTTTGGAAGCATTTGGACGTGTATAATGCTTATAAAAGTATATACATGTACAAACCTGGTTAAGATATTTTCCAGAAAAGAATGTCTGGTATTTCAGTTTGTTGAGGTAGGTGGGGAAGGCCTCTGCCTCGGGGCCTTTCTGCCACTGAAGGCTGGAGCAGTTCCCATTGAGGGAGTTGTTTCTCACCTCGTGATTGTGAGGGTATCGACCTGTCAAAATACTGCTCCTGCTGGGGCAGCACAGTGGCGTGACTGTGAACTTCGCAGGAGGAGGAAGTGAGAACAGGGGGAAAGGGGGAGGGAGAGAAGCGTGACAGCAGAAAGGAGGATATGCGACTCATTTATTGTGTAATCACTGGTGCAAACAGTGCTTCAAGAACATTTGAGTTTTGCTTTCATACACACATCTTGTGCCATATCTTTGATTATTGTCTTGCAATGTATGTGGTTTTGCAGATTTGATGTATCTGATTCATTATTATCATAATATCTTCGTTACCATGGGCAACATATCAGAATATTATATATTGTATTTGTCTGTGATTCCCACCAATTGCTCTGACACTTCAAGAAAAGAATTTTTCTTTCTTAGTCAAACTGCTCACATCTGAAAAATGACAGGATTCCCCAAGTAGACACTTGTAAAAGGAAGTCATAATAAGTACGTTTGGGAACCAGTGGTTTAATTTTCACCAACATATATTGTTTCATAAACTTGTAATGTGATTTATTGTGTGACACTTCAATCTACAAGTAATTACAACTGTCGGAAAATATAATGTAATAAAATAAATGTCTCCCTGTGAAATGTAGTCTAGTAAAAGTATATGTACTGCATAAGATACTCACAGAATTCACAAATGTTGCTCCTTCGTCTCCTATATAGGCTTTTGCCTTCTTCATTGGTGTCTGTGCAATAGAAACAGACAAAGTGACTCACACCATAATGACAGTACTGGAGAAGTAATAGATGCTACAAGCACAAACTCAAAACATTATGACAGTATTAGCTATTGTCGAAACATCTACTAGAAAGGCACATAAAGTAATCTCTTTTAGCTAAACACTTGATCAGCTGACCATTTTTCTGTGAATGGATCTTTGTGGATTATTCAAATATCTGGTGGTTCCAAACATCTGGTAAAGAATTTCACAGGACCTAATAAGAACAGGTACCAGCTTTTGAAAATACATTAAGTGCATTCCAGATTTCTCCTTTTTAAAAAAAAAAAAAAAAATGCTTTCAATTCTGAGCAAAATATTGCAAACATAAATGTGCTTATACTGGAGGGACCTTTAAGGTTGCACGTCACTTATAAGCAAAAATACACACAAGAACAGATGTAGGACTTGAAACAGGAATAGAGTTAACTGAGCAATTGTTTCAGAACCCATCTGCTTTCCAAGCATGTTAGAAGCTGAACTTAACATTTAGGTTAAAAACACTTGTCGTAACTTCCAGAGTTTCAAATAGATTAATTCCAAAACCAAGTAGGTCCTAACAAAATTTCATAAAAAATGCTATTATTTCATGTAGAAAACATCCGCATGTTGTGTAGAATAGATATCAACTGAAGGTCCTAGGCCCTCGGGCCTGGCTGTAGTTTCGTGTAATACAAACTTGTACCACAAGATACTGTAGCCATAATTTAACGCTGCAACTCATAAAAACACGTTGTTTTTTCCAATGACGCCTGACAAATGAAAAAAAAAGAAAAAAAAAAAAAAAAAAAAAGTATGAAGAGCGTGGGTGGCACACTCGTGCACTGTCGCCTCACACCAGCCCAGCAAGCACCTTTGATGAAACTTTTAGTTAACACATATGTACAAACTAATCACAAAAATGACCTTTAAGTTCAGTCTCAGATCAATACTGTGACCGCACATTTGTATCTTTAATAAATTCGCATATATTGCATTTTTTAATTGTTAGTTTTATTTGCTCAATTTTATTATTTTTTCTATATCCAGCCTGTCTTTCTCAAAAGTCATAAACTTCCCACAATTCTTGTAATTCTTTCATCATCTGACAGTTCAGCTATTCAAAGCACCGAGGAGGTTAAATCTGAGAGCTAGCCCGCAAAACAGAAAGAAAATAGAGCGTGTGTTTGTCTAAACTCAGTATCAGGTGACCATAAACAGGACGTTTCAAACAGTATGAGCACTGCATGACCTCACTACAGAAACTGTCAAGTCTCTGAGGAACCGACACGAATGACAGGCTGTATATTTCTAGAGTGAATTCACTCACCATCCCACCTATCTGAACATCCTGGTCGTCGACAAGCACGAGGATAATGTTGCTCGGTTTGTCGCTTTCTGCACACCTGACGCCGCAGGTGAGCAGCGCAGACAGCAGCGTGACCAGGGACAAGGCAGCGAAGTATCCGCCTCCTCTCTGTGGGCTTCTGGTCGCACCAGCTCTGATCCTCAGGTCTGCCATTGAGACACCACAGCGCCGGGCCTGGTGCTACACGAAGCCACCGCTGCCGTTCAGCAGCTTTGCGTTCCTGCACAGGGGGGGCTTGCTGGAAAATGAGCGTGATCCGGCTGGACCGGACACACTGGTAGTTTTAAAGTTTGAGGAAGTGGATTAAGAGTCTGCGATCATATGATCGCACTGAGTGGGAGGAGAGAGGACTGAGAACACCGTGTACAGCACGGCTTCAGAGTGCTTTTATTACTTTAGTTTGCATTTATTTAAGTTTAATAGTGACATTAAGTCACCAAGCATAACAAAACCAATCCTGAAATATTACGAGATAAAATATCCTTTACTAATCCCGCATCTTGAAAATATTTTGATGCTAACATGTTTGCACCGTTAAGCTATTTAAGTATTAAGGATTTCTATTCAAAAATCTAAACTATTTTTTATTATCTTTGCCATGACAGGGACGCCATCTCCCTTAAACAAAACAGCAGAGTGATCCATGTTTAGCAGACATAACAACAGGATGAGGATCCAGGTGTGCAACTGGCCTCCCTCCTTTTTTAGGTGGATTATGAAACTAAAACATACAACAAAGACAGTCCAGAAATATGAATAAAATGAGTGCTATGCTTTCAGAACTAACAGCTAACAGTTGTAACAACTAACCTAAACCTAAACACTGGTATTCGTATCTATGTGCAAAATCACGCTATGTCACATTAAAATCCCATAAAATGGTGACATGATCAAATAAACTCATATAGTAACTCAATCTACGTTCCTCTGTTTTTTTTTTTACTTATGAAAAGAGATTTCTCTACTGATTGCTCTATGTATCTAATCAATCAAATCTTTGCGCTTCCTTTTGCTGTAGCCTGAGCTACAACTGATAAACGAAATGATTCAGCAGCTAATTGTAGTTTTTATTTCTTTTGATTGGTTTTACTTTTTTGTTTTCACACTGGATTGAGCAAATACAACAATAGTATCACAAAATAAAAAAAAAATATCAGTAGATATAGTTTAATCCAAATAAAACACAATTCTGAAGTTTGTAGAAGGTACTAGAGGGAAGGGAGAAAATAATATTGATAAATTGATGCATATTTTTCATTTTCGAGACTTAGGCCACTCTATCTCACATAATCAAATAAGTCTTTTAGAGCATTTTCAGTTAAACCTTCTCTAATTTCATACGAACTATATAAATGTACGTTATTTTGAAGTATTGTGAAATTTAAATGAACTGTGAAAATTCATTTAATAGAGAAATTCAACCCACTATTTTGTTACTGCAATTTTTTTTATTAGTGTGTGCTCAATTATGGGACAGGACTGCTTGATTTATTTATTTATTTTCATATTCTGACTAGCCAGTATATGTCCAAAATTACAGATTCAGATTCATTCTGATGGTAATAAAGACCAGTGAAATTTTCAGACTTTTATTTTCAGACTTTTACCCTAGATTTCTTAGGACTATGGAGGCACAACAAAACAAAACAGTTTAGTTTATTTAGCAGTCATTAAAATGGATTCAGAAGTTGCAAATTGTTGAAGACTCACTTCATAAATCATATCAAACTGATGTCTCCTATATAAACAGCCTTTGTGCGTTAAAAGCGCCGGTAAGTATCAACAATGCTGTACCTGTACTTACTTACTGGACTGATACCAAATTTTTTAGTATCGTACACCACTAAGGTTTATGGATGTAGTAAAGGAGGATATGGAAAGAGCTGGTGTAATAGAAGAATATAGAACAGATAGGGTGAGATGGATACACACTGCGTAACCAAGTAATA
>NW_005187490.1:1661450-1670912 GCF_000239375.1 Pundamilia nyererei
TCTTTCCCCACAAACCTACCTCACAGCTTAAACCTCACCCAGTGAGTCAGGTTCATTCATGTAGGTTACAGTGTCGTATGTTTAGAAATTGTAATTTTATCAAAAATAGTTAAAGAAAAAGACAAGCTAGGAAAACAAACGTCATGAACTTGTGACTAAAGTGAACCGGACCTGGTGTCAAACTACCCAGTGAGTTCCATTAAATAGTTTTGTTGTGTACCATGGTGCCACTAAAACGAAGAAAAACTCTCCCCTCGGATGCTGGGAATACTGTGAGTGACAGCAGTGGACATAAGGTACCAAACAAGTTCTCTCAAGTTGTTTTGTTCATGTTGGAAAGAAAAATGGGAGCCAGCCGAAGATTTTTCCTCTCTCAACTCGGACGAAATAAAGGCTTTCAGGTGGCGGACGTGTTCAGGTGAGAAGTGTCACAAATCCACTGATACAAATGTCACGGGAAAGCAAGTATAACTTGGAAAATGTAGGTTTCGCGGAAGCCTAAAATGAAATGTATTAGGGTAAATATCTGTCTTCAAACCCTCCTTCACAGAATCCAAAGTGTATGAGTCATTTTACTTTTAATCTGCTGTTTCTCCACAGTGAAAGCGTCACACATGTTATTTCTGAGAATAACTGTGGCACTGAGGTCAGGACGTGGCTAGAGTCTCAGGGAAGGGGTCAGAGCCTTAGAGTTCACCTCCTGGACGTCAGCTGGTACACAGAGAGCATGCGTGCTGGTCATCCTGTGGAGATAACACATAGACATAAACTACAGGTACATTTTCATTTTACACATCCATGATATCAAAACCGAAAATCTAAGGCTTTGTTTTGTAGTAATAAGTGTTTTCACTGAATGTAAATATGTACTAAATAAATACAAGCAGTTTATAGTAATAGTAACCTATAGAGCAACTCTGATGATAAAGTGACAAATCACATATCATGCGTAAAATGCTTTTACTTGCCATTAGGGAGTAATTGCACACTGACACCATCAGTCTTTATACAGCTTTATTTGTCTATTGGCACTAAATTGCCAAAAATGACTTTTTGTTTCATTGATCTGTGATCAGTAACTATGAGGTCTATTAAGTTTTTCATCATTAGCTGAGTGAACTCCTAGAAGATGGTAAATTATAAATAGAATTTAGAAAGGCTCACATCTATTTTTTATAAGGTCCCACTATTTTACATTGTATGTCAGGACAAAAAGCAGTGAGATGGTAAAATTACTTTCAGTGAAGGCCTTGCATAGTTCACATTTGACTGCTAAACAACATACTGCATCAGTTACAGCAGCATGGCTATGAACTGATCTGCCTGCAGTCAAGACCTTTCACCGGTTGAAAACATTTTCACATGAAACGAATCTAAAACCTGAGACTGTTGAGTCGGTAGAATCCTATGTCACACAACAATACAACAACACTCCTCTTACAAAAGTCCATCGGCTGGTCTTTTGCTGGAAGAGGTTAACACAGCCCTGTCCAAATTTTTTTGACATATGTTGCTGCCATCAAATTCAAAATGAGCAGAAACTGGTACATCTAGTGACCACTCCTGACAAAGCTACTTTTAATAAACCGCATTCATTAAAAAGGCTTCCATCTGCATTGAAGTTTACTATTACACTTATTTGTTAAAAAATAACTGTAGTGAGTTTCCCGTCTCAGACTGACAGATGTGTTTTTTCTTGTCCTCCACTTATGCCTATCATCTGGCATTCTCTTTTACTCATTCACCAACTCGAGGCAACTACTGTTGTGATGCTAAATAAAACTGAATTGAATTGAAGGAAAATTGAATCAACTGTTTCTTGCTTTTCTTGCTTTCTTTGTCACTCCTGGGGACTTCCCTGGTTTCCTCCTCAGAAACTGTTGTAAGTTTCCTCAGTCAGAAATTGCAATGCTTTCTGGTTTAGCAGTGCAGGCAGGCAATTGCGTTTCCCAACAGAGTACAAGCCTCTTAACTTTGTATGTCTCTGATGCACTCACTCATTTTTGTTTCTTCCACGTATGATGGTAAGAAGAAATTGGGCAAGTGTGCATGTTTGAGAAACTCTGTAGGCCTCAGCCAGGGGAGGCTCAGGTCAAGGTGAGAATTTCCAAAGTTGTGAGTGTTCTGGGAGCGCAATGGGAACAATAGCTCGGAACCACAAAGAATTTTTACACTCAGACCACAGTGAATAATGGAGCAAGAAAATGGTCTGTCAGAAAACCCTATACTTGGTTAAATGTCCCTCACCAATTTGGTTTATTAGCCAATGAGTTTTTGGTATAATCCTAAAATGTATTTTTGGTAAGAGTTTGACATTTTAGGCTTGGTTTAAACATGAAGCTGGCTTTTCCTGACATGAAGCCTAGCACATACCACAGATTTGAGGTTCGGCTTTTGCAAAAGTTTAACATCACCCTGCTGTAATCATTCCTGCTCTATCCATTCCAAAGCTAGCTTTAAGTTAACCAACATGTATTTTAAACCAAATAGGCATTGGTTTCAGGTTATACTGAAGACTTTAAGTCCTTATGTTTGTCTTCCAGGAGCAGCAGATCAGTGAAGCAGAGGTTGCTTTGTTCTCAGTACCCAGCTATGCCTGTCAGAGACGAACCACTCGGGACAACCATAACAGCAACTTGACTGTAAGCCCTCCACCCCCCACCCCAAGCAAACACAGAAGTCTGATTTTAGGTGCCATGTTAGCTAACACATATGTCAGAACTGCATTTTCTGCCTCAGGATGCCTTGTCGCTTTTAGCTGAAAACGCTGAGCTCAATAATGAGGACGGACGAGGCGTTGCCTTTCGACGAGCTGCTGCCTTGATGAAGGCGCTCCCCACACAGGTGATAAGCATGTCACAGCTCAGGGGTCTGCCTTGTCTTGGAGAACACTCGCTTAGAGTTATAAAAGTAAGTGAAAATTTTTAGCATTCCATGCTCACCCCCTAACAAGATGTAGTTTAAATTCATTTAAACTCTCTGGTCTTGCAGGATGTTTTGGAGAATGGAGTGTCAAGTGAGGTTGAATCCACCAAGCAGTCAAAGCGGTACAAAGCACTAAAGGTATCTCAGGCATTTTAAAATCTGCTGCAGGTGTGTCCCCTTGTTCAAAAGCAGCTGTTAAAAAGCTAAAGGGAATAGGTCCAACTTAGCTATCACTAGGAAATAAAATTATTCTTCTCCTTTCTAACTTAATACTTTTTAACTCAAGCTCCCAAAAGGTTGTTTCTGTTCATTCGGACTCATCCAATTGACTCAAAAAGTCAACCTTACAAACCTTACATTTGAACAGTACCTGAAACTAGCACCACTGGCAAACAATGGGCTCTCTTGATAATTATTATTCAAACTGTCATGACCATTGATCAACAAACACTGATCAAAGTCATTGATTGCAAGATGGTTAAAGATGTACCCTTAGCCCCCCTCCTCGATTCAGAGATGGTTCTTCCCTTTTCACGTAAATGGCCTCCTTGACTCCGCGCTCAAACCAGCATTCCTCCCTGTCCAAGATGTGCACATCCTCATCATTGAAACAATGTCCACTGGTCTGTAGGTGTGAATAGACTGCAGAGTCCTGGCCTGACGAGTTAGCTCTTCTGTTTGTGTCATCTGCTTAGCCAGAAGTTGTTTGGTTTCTCAGAATCATGGCAAACCTTTCTGGCACTTAACAGTGTAGACTACTTTACTCTGTTTGTGTCGGGGGACCCAATCCTTGGGGTGGACCAGTTTCTGGCGCAGGCAGGAGCTTTCTTTAGACAACATTCCAGCTTTGACAAATGTCCAGCTGGGATAACCACATTTAATCAGGGCTTTCTTGGTATGATGTTCTTCTGCTTCCCTGGCCGCTTGTCTGTGGTGATGGCGTTCGCTCTGTGTTTTAGCGTCCTGTAATAATAATACTAATACTAATAATACTACTAATAATAACATCATCAACTGGAGCACAAACTGGGTGCTCCAGTGAATGATGAGAGTCAAAGCTTAAATACTGATCTGTTTGCGTTGGTTTATGATACACATCAACTTTTAAATGTCCCCCATTACTGATGGAAATCTTACAGTCTAAGAAGGCTAACCTGTCATTTTTCATATCCTACCCGGTGATCTGCCTAACAATGGGTTGAGGATTGAGACCAGAAAATTTGAGATGTTACAAGTGACCAAGTTGATCATACAGACAATTGATCTTAAATGTATATCCTGTTTAGTATCTTCAGTAAACCATACAGACTGCATAGCTTCCCCTAGGCAACCTGTGGTATGATGTCTGGTCAAAAGCATTCTCTTGTTCTAACCGCTTCAGACAGTCTATCACCCTCTTCCTGTAACCACTTCCTGGGTCTTGTTTCAGAGGCTCATAAATTTCTTATGATAGTCTTTCTGGTTCAGCAAAACCATGCATGCACCCTTTTCTATTGGAAGGATGATAATGCTGTTGTCATAACTAAGCAATATAAGTGCCTTCATCTCTGCCATGCTGATGTTGGATGCTGGGGGCTTTGCATGCTGAGACAGGCATCGGCAGTTGCTTTGCTGCAAACTTGCTTGTTTGGGTTTTTGTTTTTTTTACTTTACCGGAGTAGCTTTGAATAATTCAGATTTCTCACTTATCATTGAATGTTTTATACTTGATTCTCTGCCAAAAAACCCCAGTTTTATCTCCTGTAGACCAACTTTCTTCTTATTGGCTATCCCTCACAAAGAAGGTTTGAACAGCAGGAGGATGGGGCTTCAGCAGTGCTCATAGCCAGAGCTGTGTGCTTGAGATGACAATATTATGGAATTTGTTACTGTAATTGTATGCTTATGTGACAGAAAAGGAAAAGCTTAATAGACCCCACTTTGAAGGAAAATATAGTTATTTCATTTTCTAATGGAATGCATTTTGCTACTTTCTGTTATGATATCAACTGTTTTACTGCTTTCACTGTACAGTTTTGCTTAATGTACACAGATCGTGAATTTGGCTTGTAATCGCAAGCAAAAATCTATCTAATGGCTAACATTCTTAGTATTATTTATGCAACCTGTAACACAACATGTTATCCACTATTTAAAGATTTTGTATCAAGCAACTCAAATCTAGGAAATACTGATTTGCTCTAAACATTCCTGCTCTTATCACTGTTCTATGATCGGGAGTTAGCAATGACATGACACACACCATAAGTATGTCCTGAAACCATGTAAACTTTGAATCTCTTACGTGCAAGATGGTGACAGAGCCTTCTGTTGTTCTTTGGAGGGGCTGTAAATAAGAATAACGTTTACTATAAAACTGTGTTTAGCTCATCAGTGTGCTATGGGTCATGTGCAAACACATAGGTGGAGGGCGATTTGGGCCCTGCGCCAAAGTGGTACAAATGTACTGTTGTCCTTAATGTTTTTAAATAAATGTATTTCAGATTTTGACTGGTATTTTTGGAGTTGGAGCCAAAACTGCTGACCGATGGATTAGAGAGGGAATATACAACCTTGAGCAGTTACGAGATTCAGGACAAACACTTAATCGAGCACAAAAATCAGGTTTGTTAGCTTTGTTTTTCTTGGCATTCTTGAATGAGGATAATTTTCTTACTATAATGATCAGAGCAGGCATATGTATGCTGTCTCCTATTTAACTGGTGTCCAAGTTAAAGCATGTCAGGTGAGTTCTTGTGTCTTTGTGTGTCTCTCTCTTTTGAATGGGCCTTAAAAAAGTCATCATGTGTAATTCTTTTGACACATGAGGGGGGGGATTTTGGGTCACATGTCTTGTGGCAGCAATATGTTGTTCTGAAAGCTGACAGTCCAGTCTTTTTATTCTTTCTTTCACATCCGTGATCTAATGTGTCACAAATACAGTACAGCCAATTAAATAAAAACTCAAACTAGAAAGACTTTACTGAGAAACAAATAACACCTGAAATATGATCCTAATCGAAATAGAAACAACTCTGCAGTGGGCTAAACTACTGTAACGACGGCCCCTGATGTAAGCCACTATGGTCCACTCTCCATCGTGACTCGGCACACACTAGTCCTCAAGAGGAGTTGCAACCCCTGACTAAATAACCAGTGGCTCCTCCCACTCCTTGAATTAAATAGCAATTAAGAATTAAACAAATTAATAACAATGCTCAATCTGTCATTCAAATATAATGATGATAAGTTAACAGTGAGAACATTAACACAAATATATTTAGAAAATTCCCCAACTGTGTAAACGTTCAACATCAACAGATTCTTTAACCTCGCGAAACCCCACCCCCACTTCACACTACACCTGGCACATTCCCTCCCAGGAATTTTACCATAAAAGGAGGCCAAAAAGAGCCAGACTTGTTTGGAAGTTCCTGTCTGGCCAGCTGGAGGCTTGGTGCAATCTGGAGGAGAGGTGAGAAACAAATTAAACATTAATCTTAAAACAAAAAGCAATTCTTTGCATGATTTTTTAAAAAAAAAAAATCTGGTAGCAATTTACACAATAGTTGGATTGAAGGCACTGCAGCATGCTTAGAGTTCACAGACTTGCTGTCATAATTATCTTTAAGGGTTTTCTGGTAGAGAGCAGAATTCATGTTCCATCAATTTTGGTCAGTCCAGGTCCTGGAGAAGCAAAGCAGCCCCATACCGTCACACTATCACCTCCATGTTTGACTGATCTTTTTATGAAAACCCCCAAACAGTTCAGCTCATCAGTCCACAGAATATTGTCTTAAAAGTCTTGGGGATCATCAAAATTGACAAAATGAGATGGGTCTAATATTAAAGATTTTTGACAGTCGCAATCACCTGTTAATGATAAATATGAAAAAAAGATATCTGAGAAAGTGTGGAAGTTGGGAAATACTTTTTAATGACATTGTGTAGCATTAAAAAAAATAATGTGTTCACTTGGTTGCTTGGTAATTCGCCTTTCCTCATGTCCTATATAAAATAAAATTGTTAAAAAATAATAAATACACTCTCATCATCAAGGTCTTGAGCACTACGATGACCTCAACGAGCCGGTCACTAAAGCAGAAGCAGATGCCATCGGGGAGATTGTGCAGAAAGCTGTCGATTCTGTGCTAACAGGATCACAGGTTGCTCTGACCGGAGGATTCAGGAGGTGAAAGCACACACACACAGTACATCTGATAGCACATTCAAAATCTTCACAGCCTAAAATATCTCAATGAGCTCTATATTGTCAAAATTATTGTTTATACATGTAGCTTGCCATTGCCAGTGTGTGAATGTGTGTGTGAATGGGTGAATGACTGAATGTAGTGTGAAGCGCTTTGGGGTCCTTAAGGACTAGAAAAGCGCTATACAAATGCAGGCCATTTACCATTTACCATACATGCGGTTTAAAGAAAATTTTACATGAGCAACAAGTAAACACTTCTTGAACCAAATCAAATTTTAAACTTGCCCTCTGCAATTTAATAGAAATATGAACTGTGGTATTTTCACAGAGGGAAGCTGACGGGCCACGATGTTGACTTTCTGATAACGCACCCAGAGGAAGGCAAAGAGGTGGGACTGATGCCTAAAGTGGTCGCCTGGTTGGAATCACAGGTAACTTTTGAGACAATTGATATTTATTAAATCCTTTGAAACAAATCAACACAGTTTCCTCTGGGGTTAAACTATTCTGATTCAGATTTTTACTTCTCAGTGGTAAAGGGCTGTTGGGATATTGTCACCCTGGTGTGCAGGCGGCGTACACACCCAAGTCTGAATGTGATAACTTGATAATGAGGTGACATATGAGTATCAAATTGATGTTAAAGGTGCATCTGCTAAATATCTGGGACATGTTTGAATCCTGGTGACCTTGAACCCAAGGTCAGAGGTCAGCTGTTTCCAGTGAATGACAGGCTTGAGCCTTAGTGGTTTCTGGATTGTTCCTAATCATCCTAAACCGTTTCCTCCCATCTCAGGGTGACAGTTTTTTGTCTTTTCCAGATCTTGGAAAAGTGGTGACACGCCTGAAAATTTGTACTTGCATACAGTTGTTTGAACTGATGACCTTGGAATCTGCCATTATTCAGAAATGGCTCTAAAAGACCTTCACAATCTGTGGAAATCTACACTCTCCATTCAGAGTTTATATTACTTTCAGGTTGTTCTCACTGTTTTCAGTCCAATGAATACTGTTAAACAAGAACTTTTTTATGCTTCCAAAGAGAAAGTATCAGTTGTAGTTAAGTCATGAAAAGAAATTGTATAACCTTCAGCGCCACTTATTTAAAGCTTTAAGTGACTGTATGTGTGTATATATTGAGTCTGTATATGTAATTTTTGTCCCTCTGGATTTTAGAAAATTCAAAATGCATTTAAACTTGTGCATCCAATGCAAGCTATGCAATCATTCACCCTGGAAAAAGAATATTTCAAAGCAGTAATTGAAAGCTCTAAATTGCAGTGAATTCAGGTCCATGATGAGTTCATATAAACTTTCCTCACAACTCTATATGACATATGTTTCTGATCTGAACTGGTTGTTGTCTATTCAGGGATTTCTGTTGTACCAGAAAACTACCAGAAACTCATACCTGGAGTCGAAGGATGGCCCTGCTCGGCCTGCCTCCAACATGGACCGCTTTGAAAGGTGTTTCTCCATCTTTAAACTGACCAAAGGGAAGGAACAAGAAAGCACGCAGCCAGAGGAGCAAAATGATCTGAAAACCAAGGACGTTCTCAGACCTCACATGCAGGTGGACACAGATCAACAATTATGTGAGCTCAGTAAGAATTACCAGATGGAAGCTGCATCACACAAAATATGGAGAGCTGTGAGGGTGGACCTGGTGGTCTCTCCGATCAGTCAATTTGCTTTTGCTGTGCTGGGCTGGACCGGATCCAAGGTGATCGCTCACGCCTGACCTTTGTCCTCTTTCAAAAATCTATTGCCTCCTTCTTTTCCCCTGCTTTTCTATGTTATATTGTTTAATGTTCCCTCTGTCTGTGCAGTTGTTTGAGAGGGAGCTGCGACGTTGGGCTGGGCACGAGAAGAACATGTCTCTGAGCAGTCACGCCCTATTTGATAATACACAGGTAAATCGAAAAAAGAAAAATAAAGCCTTTTTTTTGTAGTGTTAGCGATTAGAGAGTCTATTTTTAAGATATACTTTATTAGTTTTGCTCACTGTTGAAGCCGGGAGCAGAAGTGCTCTTGAGGTACTGTTGAGGCAAGGCGGTACTCTGAGCACTAAGAAACACATTTGGATTTCAGCAGGAAGTTTGTCCCATGCTCTTTACATAGAAATCACTCCACAAACTGTTAGAAGCAACAGATATTTTGCTTCTAACAGGAAAGTCTTTTAAGTTAAAAGTGGCTGCGTGAGTGATTGGGTCTGTTGTGGAGGGCCACAACAATAAGTGGGACTCAGTTCTGTTCAGTATTAATTTTCTCTTTTCTCTTAAACGCATTAACCCTTCACTACACTTCCAGTTTCTCATGCGAACCCTTGAGAAAAGAATAGCGCC
>NW_005187490.1:1670932-1699129 GCF_000239375.1 Pundamilia nyererei
TTTTTTTTTTTTTTTTTTTCCATGCCAACTACTTCTACTTCTTCCTTTAAGTGCATATTATACCTGCCATATTTCAGCTTAATTAAATGAAGATCGCGTGATGGAATCATACTTGTTTTCCTTTTGTACAGAATAAATATCTGAGAGCTACATCAGAGGAGGAGATATTTGCTTATCTTGGTCTGGAGTACATCCCTCCATCAGAGAGAAATGCTTGAAGTGGCCTGATCAGCTGCTACACTGCATGCAAGCAAGAGCTGGAGGGCAGAATAAATGCGTCTGTTGGAAGGGCGGCCTCATGGCATGGAGTTGCTGTGTAACTACTAAAGAAATATATGATTGAACTCAACGATGACACCCACTCAGCTGACTGAAATCTTCATATTACATGAATACAGAATTTTATTTATTAATGAAATCCACTGACCAGAACTGAGCCTGTTTAGTTTTTTTAATAAATGTGAAATTTATAACTGAAAGAGTGAAAACAAACCTTGCTTCCAGTCACAGTGTAATTTCAGAAATTTTACAGACTTCCTATTTACATATAATTTATGGATTTTTGGGCCACAAAACGCACACAAACAACTGATATGTGATAAGGAACATATGATTATAGAATTTTATAGATTTTATGAGTGCAGGAGCCATCAAGTGGCTTTATAGTTATTTCAACCATGTGCAGTGGTACAGTACACAGTGAAACGAGACAGTGCGCCTCCAACACTATGCTGCTACATATAACTTATAAGGCACAATTAACACGGGACTACGTAACGTGCAACACCAGATACACCACATTGCAGACACAACAATGCAATAGAAAGGTGCAACAATGACAGTAGGTTGTGCAAAAAAAACCTTGATGTATGAAAGTCTGTGTGTACATGACACTGTACAGATAAATGCTTGAGGTAGTGACATGTATAAACGTATGTGTGTGTGTGTGTGTGTGTGTGTGTGTCAGTCCAGTCACTGATTCTTTAGGAGTCTGACGGCTTGGGGGAGGAAACTTTTTTGCAGTCTGGCAGTGAGGGCCCAAATGCTCCGGTACCTCTTGCCACATGGCAGCAGGGTGAAGAAGCTTTTACAACAGGGCAATAGGGGCCTAATCAATGCTAACAGCTGATCTTATTGGCTACCTCCCTGGACTTTTTTGGGGGGGGGCAATAACAATAATAATAATAATGATATGCAATAATGCTGCATTTTATCACACATCTTGTATTTTTGTGCCGCTCACATAAACCTTACTCAGAGGATTGAAAACTGTTGTTTTATGTAAAGACAAAATGGCTGTTAGGTTTATTTCACCACATCCACACCTGTGTCACGATGACCTACATTCAGCAGCATCCTTATCACCTTATCTGTACATATAGCTGAAAAGAAACCCACTCAGCTGTTCTGAGAATATACAGTGTGAGATCTCGCATGTGAATTAAACATTTGCGTTGGAGTGTTTCCATATCAGTTCTTCTTCTGTTCAACCACGCTAAAGATAGACTGCAGTTTTTAGTGCAATACATTGTGCACTACTGATAGAAAAGGTTCAGGAAGACCTGCTTGTTTTTATTTTCTGATATACAATATATACTGTTGCAGTAATGCTTCTCATGATAAATATGTCTTGATGCATTTTCAATCATTCAGGTAAAGAAATTCCAACTCTGTTCGAAACGTTTGATTAGCACTGTTGCCTCACAGCAAAAAGGTCCTGACGTGCGCTTAGTGGGGTTTGGTTAATTGGTGATTCTAAATCACCCATAGGCGCGAAAGGTTGCCTGTTTCTCTGTGCGACATACTTGTGGTCTGTCCAGGTTGTACCCTGCCTCTCACACTATGGGAAGCTGTTCCAGATGTCACTGACAACGGTTATCTCCAGTATTGTAATCTCAGAAACATATCTCTAACTGTGAGCAGGAAAGTCCCACCCACCTGCTGTTTGAAACCACATGTTTGTGAGGAATCATAAGAAGGTTGGCTTAAAGAGGAGCTAACAGAGCTCTTTCTGGATAGTGGATGAGATGGGAGTGGAGAAGGGTTTGACAGCAGGCTTTGTTTCTATTTCTACTTTTTGAAACTCCCGGAACGACAATTAAGCCTGTATTTTTTAGAGGCCTGCAATAAAAAAAATAAAGTTGTTTTAAATCTAAGAACCAGATTTTCAGCATCACACTGAGGCAGGATGTTTCTCATTAAAAAAAAATTTCCACTTAAAGAAGGAAATCCTGGGTATTTGTTTAATGAGCATGCTGAAAGTCATATCCCGGTCAAAAGTTACTCCAAACTTTCTCAGTGTTCTTGCAAACCAAGGTAATGTCACCCACAGTAAGTGTGTTGTGGAACCTCTTTACACAGGTACTCTGTAACCTACACCCTAACCCAGGGGTGGGCAACTCCAGGCCTCGAGGGCCAGTGTCCTGCGGGTTTTAGATATCACCGTGGGTCAACACAACTGAATCAAATGATTAGTTCATTACCAGGCCTCTGCAGAACTACAAGAAATGCTGTGGAGGTAATTTAGCCATTTGAATCATCTGTTATTTTGGATAACACCGGCCCTCGAGGCCCGGAGTTCCCCACCCCTGCCTTAACCTGATATGGACCTCCCTTGTATTGTAACTGCACTTTTCATCATTTCCTGCTAGTTTTTCACAAAACCTTTGGAACGGATTAGCGAGAGTATACAATAATCACCATCTCAATATAAAGATTTGTCTCAAAATAAGGACTCACAGATATCAGCAAATTCCTGGAGAGAGACTGCTGAAACTATTGGAATGAATGTGAATGTGTGTTATAAAAAAGCCAACAAAGGATGTGGCCAAGAGGGGGAAACGGTCCCAATATTTGTTTCTATAAAAACGTATAAAACATCTGGATGTAACCACAAGGTAATTGACGCATAAGAATTCACAAGAAACGATGATACACAAGGATACAGGTGAGGTTCATTCAAATTCAAAACAGAAAATGAACCACGAGAGGTCACACAAATAAAACTACACTTTAAAATATACAAAAAACAAAGATTCAAAAGCAAAAGAAAGAACCAGCTAAATGTAAAATGTATGTTAACACAAAATCTAAACAATATACTTTGGAAAGAAAAATTCAACATTCATTATATTAACTAAAATGAGACAAAACCCACTGCAACACTATGGAGCAATTTATGTGAAGACTTTCTGCAAAAATCCAAATAATGTGACTTTTATGTAGACCGGGGTGGAATAAAAATGATCAATACTTCAGTGAAATTACTCATTTATAATAATAGCACCACCCACTGTACTTGCTACAGTAGGTAGCTAAATAAGGACTTTGACTGAACCCCCTGAGTTTGCGAACTCAGTTTATCCTTTGTCCCTAAATGTTATTTTGATGGGTGATTAATATACTTATGGACACTATCACTAATACTAATACTATAATACTATACAAGGGTCCTTGCATCATGTCTTGAAAACTCTAATGAGAAACTCTAATGTTCTCGATCTTATCTGTTGTTCTAGCGTTATTCCTCAACATTAAGAACACTGATATAACTGGCTTCTTCAGTGAAGTTGACAGTCTTCCTGATGATAGACAGGAATAGATAAATGATTCTCCATCACAGGGTTTTACTACTAGAATGGAATAAACAGTCTGCTGGATGCTTTTGCACCTTTGAAAACTTCTCACTGTTTTACTTCAGAATTGCACCAACATAAAGAAAAGGAAATCACCCTTTTCTCTAAACAGCATCCTTCAACGACCTGACATTTTTTCCACCTCTGTTTTACTGCCCTGAGCAGTGTAATACTTTTAGGGTTTTAATAATATTCACTGTTTGATGAACGATCTGGATTTATTAATAAATCTAAACCTTCTGCTGCATGTAACCCAATAAGTTCTGCTTATACTCTCTCGCTCCTTTAATAATTAACATTATACAGTCTTCCCTAATCTCTGGCTTTGTCTTTCTAGAAAAACAAACAGTTGCAGTACAAATTTACAAATTCACTCTCACCTTACATCATACCCGTCAGTCGTTTTTGCATTTGAACAACTTGAGTCTCTTTTTTTTTCCACAGTACACAGTATTATTATTTCAGTGCTAATTTAAAAACTCACATCCATCCATCCATTCGCTTCCGCTTATCCTTTTCAGGGTCGCGGGGGGCGCTGGAGCCTATCCCAGCTGTCATAGGGCGAGAGGCGGGGTACACCCTGGACAGGTCGCCAGTCTGTCGCAGGGCCAACAGGCAGGGACAGACAACCATTCACACTCACATTCACACCTAGTGGCAATTTGGTTTATCCAATTAACCTATCCCCACAAGCTGCATGTCTTTGGACGGTGGGAGGAAGCCAGAGTACCCGGAGGGAACCCACGCAAACACGGGGAGAACATGCAAACTCCACACAGAAAGACCCCGGCCTGATGGTGGAATTGAACTCAGGACCTTCTTGCTGTGCGGCAACAGTGCTAACCACCGTGCCACCGTGCTGCCAAAAAAAAACCCAACTCACATATTTGGACAATTTATATTCTTCTACCACAAAAACATACAAGTGTTCACTGAAGTAAATACACAGCGTAGTAGTGGATTTTTTAAAAATGTGTTTATTTTATATTTATATATAAAATAAACACACATTTGTATATTTTATCTTTATTTTGATTTGCCGCTAACTGCCTTGCTTTTATTTGTGGTTTTTGTAGTAGGGAGAACTAAAAAAAACTGCAATTTTCTTTTTTTTAAAGTGCAGTTAACAAATGTAGTGCTCTCTACTATGTGAACCCATGACCTAAATTTTTAGGTTTTTAATTTCAAGTCAATTAAATTAAATCCGAAAAAAAAATCAAGTGATCTCCTATGAGCAAGCACCAGGCAACAATGGAAAGGAAACATTCCCTTTTAACAGGAAGAAACCTACGACAGAACCAGGCTCAGGAAGGGGCAGTCTTCTGCCATGACTGGTTGGGGGGTGAGGGGCAAAATAAAATTGAACATAAAGGAAAGCACAGCATATTTAAGACAGGTGGAAAACTGGAAACATTATTACTGCTTTTAAAAGGTAACTGGTCCACATCCACAATTACAGTAGGGCTGAAGTAGATAATAAGCATGATCCCACAGAGAACAGCAGGACATTCACTTCAGCCGAAAAGCTTTGAGATGGCACAGCAAGCTGCAGGAACAACAATGGCCGCTGTGGCAAGACCTAAACCTACTTTAAGTAGGTATTTGTGACCATGACACCATGAACCACGGGCCTCAGCCTCCTCAGTATTGACATTTTTTTCAACTGTTATTTTATGCATGGTCTGATTTGGGCATTTAATTTGTTGTAAGGGGTGCTTACAAGATGAGTGCCTTGAGTGCCTTAAAAGGTGCCATTAAATAAAATGCATTATTATTATTATTAGTAGTAGTAGTAGTGGTAGTATCAGTAGTAGTAGTAGTAGTACTTATGTTGGATTTGTGGCAGATTGGAAGCCACACTGACTCACTACACCATCTTGTGGTTCTAAACAGAATTATAAGGATATTGCCCGTTCTACTACAACTTCAGTCTCTGCACCTCTCTGCAACACTGCAATACATATGATCTGATGGGCCCTAGTTTACTTTTCTTTTTTTTTTTTTGGTCTTTTAAAATTTATTTCCTGGGTGGCTGTAATTCAGGAGGTAGAGAAGGCCAACTAGTATTTGATGTTCTAGCATAAGGGTATGAATGTTAGAAAGTGCTGGGACACAGAAAAAAAAGGTAAAAAATGTTTGTATATAAGAGATGTTGTGTAAAGTTCTTTGACTGCTTGAGCAGAGAAGCGTTATGTAAAAACCAGTCCGTTCATCATTTATTGCCTCAACGTTCCTTTCTTCCTTTCGTGGAACAGAGAAGTATTCATATATGTGCCCACATACCTGTATACTTAAATTTGTTGCTACTTTCTAATTGTTACATAGAGATTTTTTTTTTTAAATCCAACCCTTTTATGAGCTACAGAGGTGTGTGTGTGTGTGTGTGTGTGTGTGTGTGTGTCTGTCTGTCTGTCTGTCTGTCTGTCTGTCTGTGTGTGTGAGTGAAAGAGGCAGCAACAAAAAAAGCGAATATGTGGCATTTCCTTCACAGCCTCATTAACCTCTAAATACCATTTTAACATCAAAGGCCGTGTCATTGCTCACACCTCTATCTCTCTCAAGTCCACTCTCTCCACATGTGCACACTTCTCCGGGAACGGATATTTTATGCAAAAAAAATAAATTTTAAAACAAGGGACCCATGAGAAGTATGAAATACAAACACAGTTCTTTACAGCTTTGCTACTGCAAGCAAGAAAAGGCAGAAAGAGAGATGGGGAGGAGCAGGTTTAGTTTATGTTCCCATAAATCCTCGTTAACATGTGACTGCTGACACCGTATGTGTGAACCAAAAGGAGATATGACTTTGTCCTGCACTGAGGAGACTACAAGTCTGGGCTGCTGTGAGAACAGATGAGTTCATGCATTTGTGAATGTAAATGAATGAAACTGTGGATGTAGGAACAGCAGGAGTTGTGACTAGGAAAAAGCTAGAACAACAGTTCTGTTTCAGACTCTTTCTCAGTTACGAATCTATTTGTCTGTGAATTTTAAAAAAAAGCATCCTTTAAATATCCAATTTAACACAATTTGTGATAAAGTCACTGAAACAATTACTAAAACGTATTAATTGCTACTGTTACTACAACAAATTACTAAAACCATGAAAGTATTCCAACACATCAATTATTAGTTGCAGATTTAAATGATCTTTTTAATAGTGACTCATTAAAAGTGATCATTTCTCATTATGTAAACATTGTTTCCACTAGTAAAATTACTTATTTATTCAAGATAAAGAAATGGTCAGCTGTTCATATTATTAGTTATGCTTTTGTACTATAAGCTGAAATTTGGGCGATCAGCAAGACAATGTTAGAACTATGTAAACCACTGTTAGTTCTAGTCTGTTCTATCGATATATTTATCTTTTTTCTAACTTTTCTATGAGTGACGGTGATATCACAGCAGCATAAGCCACCTAATGATAGGCTTTATGATTTTAGGCATTATGACAAAGAATTTGTAACAGCAGCTGTCTCTGGATTAAATTGTTGTACACACATGGAATCCTCATCCTAGTTGGGATTTAGATAATAACATGTACAGGGAAAAACTGGGAATGAGGGGTGAAAGTTCTCTTTTAAAGAAAAAAATGCATTTATTTAGTTACTCACATTTCTTCACTTTGTCACACAAGTATTTCACATGTAGCAGAAATGCCCAGTGAATTAACAGTGGACCTCATGAGAATGTGGCTGATCTGAAACAATACTGTCTCAGACAGTGTTTAAAGTTCCCGGGGAACACTGCACTCCTCTGATCTGCAGTTATGGGAAGCACTTCTAAAACATTTCCACCTGTGCTGCTGGTCTATAATGAGACCTTATCACAGACTTGAAAAATATTATTTTGTGTATTTTTGGCTTAAACCTATGACAGTCACTTTTGTTGTTTGTTTCACCACTCAGTACGGAGTTTATTTCAAAGGGCTCACATTGTTCTCTTTTACATTTCATGGTTGCAGGGATGTTCCCCACTAGCATTGCATAAAAGTCTCAAGTGTGCTTCATCGGAACACTGGCTCCAGCTCATAGATTTTTGGGAGAAATGAAAACTTGTCCGCCACGCTGCCCTGCATCCCCCGTTTGATAAGAAAAGTTGCAGTGCCTGCTCATCCACCAGGACCAGTCCTGCTGGTCCCTTCAAAGCTCCCAGAGCCTTTGATGGGGTTGATAGGGATCAATGGAACAGGGAAGGACACTTTAGCTGACTGTGCTACAGACAGGGCGGGGAACAACTGGAGACTGGCAGAAATAGAGTTCAGTGATTATTAGGTGTCATCACAGCCTTGAAGAATCCATTTACTACAAGAGGCAGAAATATAATGAGCCATTTTCTGCTGCACTCTATCTGTTATAAAGAACAATCAGTTATGGCTTATCAGTAATTTCCAAGAAACTATCAAAATTATTATTCAGTAAGTATGCTGTGTGTGCATAAAGCTCTTTATTCTCTGTTGTGATGCCTATGATCTTTACACCTGTGTTGTAGTTTTTGATTTGAAGTTTGAATCTTCAAAGCCTTGGTCCTGAAGATGAGTTTACTGGAGATTTGGCCGGGGATGATGAAGACTCATATATTTATTATAGAGATCTGAACAACAGCTCTGTTGGGACATGAGTCTCCCTCTGGTACTGCGGGGGAGGAGAGGATGGGAGTGGGAAGGTGGGTCGAGGTGTGTTTGTTTCCATAACAGAGCAGCAAACAGGCCCATTAGAGATGAAAGGGTCTGAATGGAGTCAATCAAAGACAGGGCCAGCAGGAGACTGTTCCCCAGCAGACATCAGTGGTCTGAGACTGGGGCCAGCAAGGATAACCAAGTCCTTCATCGTGGATAAGGAACACTGACAGACAATAAAACTTACTGTTTCAGTTTGTTTAACATTTTATTCAGGTAGTGATGCTCCTCATAAACATGCTGCCACCTGTGTTTCAGGACAAAAAGCATGAACAGGTAAACAGAGACTGATGAGATCATGTAAAACCCCATGGAGCCAAAGTAAAAGAAGAAATAAGTAAAACTCTATTTACCATATTTATGACAAATACTTTGCCATAAATATCAAAAAGTTACATTTACAACAAAAATGCTAAAAGATTGAAACAAAATGTTACCCAAGAGTTCTTTCCTTCTTTTCCCTCTGAGTCTATGGATCTCAAGCTCAAGCAGAGGCTTCCAGAGACTTGGGGCCACTGTTTGCTAAGGTACTTTCTCCTTTAGGTTTCAGACTCTTAGTGTGAAATATGAATACTCAGTCGGAAACCTTGTAAAATCCTGCCAGAGAAAAGAATTGTTTGCTCAGATATGACAAGAAACATTTCAAACACCCAGTCTCTGACCAATCACACCCAGTGATTGGTCAGCATCGTCAAAGGCAGATGTTGAGTCCAACATCAGCAGAACAGAATATTTTCCTGCATCACTTCATATTAAGATGGACTGGAGACTCCAAGAAGGGCTGTTTCATAGAACGAGATCTGTGAAGGTCAGAGCGAAAATGATCAAGAATCCAAAGGTTATTTACTGTAAAAGTTTTCCAAATCATATATGCAGATATATATGTTGTTCCTTTTTTCTTTTGATTAGTCGGGTAAGAGTAGGAAAGAAGAGAGTTGATTTTGTATTGTTGTGTCATTTTTTAATTGGGTAGATAATAATCTTGTTAAAATAAGCTGGGACCTGACTCAACACCAGTGAAGTTTTGATTAAAGTGAGCAAACAGAGACCAGTGGTCTTAAAGTTCAGAGAGCAGGAAGATGCTTTCATTGAATAAACTAATGTTACCTGTTAAAGAAACAAGTAGGGAAAAAACAGGCCCAGCTGAAGTTTGAACAGATAATAAAGATGAGTGACTTCACTGAAATATTAGAACACCCTTGTGGCCCTTAGAAATGCATATTGCAAAGTTGCATCTGGTCTGCAGATTGTTGCTAAAAAATTGAATGGGTTTAATCAGAATTTTGGCATTTATAGATTTAGCTTGGTATCATGTCAGATTTTCACATTATGATCATCATTGCCTAAAAAAGGGCACCACAGTGGTGGTGTGGACAATTCTGTCAGCTCACAGCAAGAAAGTCCTTTGTTCAAATCTGCGATGTGGTCATGACCTCTGTGTGGAGTGTGCATGTTCTCCCCATCTTTGTGAACACTCCAGCTTCCTCCCACAGTCCAAAGACTTGTACTTTGTGGGGTTAGTCTAACTGGTGATTTTAAATTGGTTGTCTGCATTAGCCCTGTGACATACCGGAAAATTAGAAAAACATAACAGCAATAATGTGACCATTCATTCGGAGGGGTCGCCAACAGTGGATCATCTGCCTCCATCCCACCCTATCCCACTGTCACATCAGCCCTCTGCATGGCCTCCTCCACTACATCCATGAACCTTCACTGATGTCTTCCTTCCCCCCTCCCCTCCTTCCTGGCAGCTCCACATTTATCTTTTGTTCAGTATATACCCTACTTGCCTACTGGTGTTGGCCAGAGGGGCCGATGGCGCGATATGGCAGCCTCGCTTCTGTCAGTCTGCCCCAGGGCAGCTGTGGCTACAACTGTAGCTTGCCTCCACCAGTGTATGAATGTGAGAGTGAATGAATAGTGGTATTGTAAAGCGCTTTGGGTGCCTAGAAAAGCGCTATATAAATCCAATCCATTATTATTATTTATTATTACCCGTCCCCTGCACATCTGCCAAACATCTCAGCCTTGTGACTCCAAACCACACAACCGGAGCTGTCCCTCTAATCTTTTTCTAATTTCTAATCTGACCAAAAACAACAACAACAAACCAAAACATAAAACATACAAACATTAAGCCAAAACTAAAGCCGGCTGTAAACAGGACACAGTCTGATGTGTTCCTGCTACTTTACTGACCTTAAAGTGCTCACAGTTCTCTCCCATTGACTGCATAGTTAATATCTCATAAGTAACTATGTAGTCAGACAGGTGTGTCTGTCATTGTTCTGACAGTCCTATGAATCATGTAATGAGTTTCTAAGTGCTGGAGTCACAGAAACACAGACTGTTGACATGTCTCGCTGTCTCTGCTTGCAGCTGTGTTTTCATCCCGTCTCCTAGCCTCTCATCTGCTTCTGGTCTGTCTGCCTCAGCAGGCCTCACATCAAAGAAGTCAAGCACTGCGTCCTGTGACAGATCAGGAGGGAGGTGACGAGGTGGAGCAAGCTGACACTGATACCCGGTCATATAGCATCCAGACAGACAGACGGGCAGCAGTGGAGAAAACAAATGACCAGCTCCCCTTTGAACTCCTAACAATACCAATCAGCCAGCTACAGTTTTTCTGTTGTTGTTGTTGTTGTAATTTCCCCAAAAGATTTTTTCTCAAAACCTCTTCACAAAAACAACACACACAGTTTTAATCTCAGGATTGATGGTGCGTCGGAGAAATATTAATGTGATAAATACAAAACACTGTATGTTTTGACTTTATGGGGTCATGTTACATATTTAAATGCATACAACTGTTCTGTCCTTAAACATTTATAGTTCTACATGTGTACACAATAACAAATATTATTTATTTTGCTTCATATGTAGCAAAACTAAACAAATTTACACTGCAGAGAAAATCAGCGCACAGATTCATGTAACAAAAGAAATATATGTAACTGTAAAACAGTGTTTAGCTGAACTGACAATAAATAAATGCACCTCAATCTGGCGTTTCTGTTCTGACATATGACTGGATTGTTCTTTGAACTAAGTTTGAAATGATGTAATGAGCTTCATGTTCTCAGAACCATGTGCATGTGCATAGTCCCATTTTTTGTGAGTACTATAACATTTTTTTCCCATTAATGATTTTTTAATTTTTACACTGCACCTCCACTCCTCCCTCTTGCCCTGTGGCAGCCTAGATAGACTCCAGCTCTCTCTTGGCCACACATTTTTCAGCTTCAAAAATTTAATGTCTGATGATTAAGGAACAAAAAGTAAATCTTTATAATATAGTAAATTACTCTTTGGACAGTGATACTCTTTGAAGTTGAAGGCCATAGATGGAGCTTTAACAGTGATTAGTTTTTAAATGATGTGATCAGGCTCATAAAGAGTTGATCCTGTGCTTTTAATGTAAAATAACATGCACATTTAAAGTCCTTTAAAAAAAAAACCTGGCTATATAATCGACCATTAAACAATAATCAGACTTACTCAGACCTCTATAAGCAAGAAGCACTCGGGATATGAAAGTAAAAATGCTTAATGCAGGGAGGTAGTTCCAATTGATCTCTATATTACTACAAATTAAATAATCAATGTGAATTAATCAGACTGACCAATTTTACTATTGTTTGACACTAGAACCAATTGTTTGTTAACCTTTGTATAATATGGGTTTTGGTTCTTTTTTTTTAAATGAGTAAAACTTAAAGAATGTAAGGGAGGTTATGGCAGAGTGCGACCATGACAGCTTTAACAGGTATTTACATTATCGCGTGTGCAAATTTAAGACATTTTTAATTATAACCATTATTATTAATCCGAATTTGAAAACTACGATACATATAAAGGATTAAAAAACACAGCATCACTTAAAAAAAAAGTAATGTAGAAGTATTTGAGTACATGGAACACCGGCATTACTTTACAGCACTGCAAAATACAACAGTACATTATACTGTTGCAGTAGTGTCGGAAGAATTACTCACATTATTCAGATAAGTAAAAGTGCACATGGAAATCGTTTTACTACTAATAAAAGTCCTCCATTCGAATACCTTTACACGACCACAGTCATTACAGAGAAGTTAAAGAGTTAAAGTGAAGGCATATTCGTGCTTGTTAGCGCCACTGACAGCACCATTACCCGAGTATGACTTTATTGGGTTTGAAAAGCCTCCAGAAGATATTAACAGGCTTTAAGGTGTTAGTTCTCTTTTGTTTCATGTTGGGTGTGTTGGTATCAAAGCATTGAGAGCCTTTGAAGTGTTCCAGTTTCAGTAGGTAATGAACTATTAGCACCGGCTCTCCCCTCCACTGCGCGCACAGACGGAGGGTCAGCTTGAGCGCACAGCCTCGAATCCATTCTGTGATCACCACCAGAGCTCACTGTCATTATCTTATCAATGGGAGTGCTACGTTATCGACTAAAACCTCTAAACAACACAAAATACTTAACATTTACACATAAAACGTCCCCCCGCCCCCGACACACACCTCTTCCTCTCAGTCAGTCTCGGGGTCTATCGGGGCGGCGGGGCTGATGTTAACAGCCACTTCACAGCTGGGATCATAATTTTCAACTCATTATCAGCCACCTTAACTGATCCCCACATAGTTTGATGTGATTTAAGGAGGTACAAAAGAGATGACCAACCAGTTTCTATCAGCAGGGGTGGAAAGTTACACTCTGCGTTTCTGCATATTATGCTTTGTCAAATACGTGCATTTCCTCAAATATTTGCAAGTATTTTCTTGTTTGGTGACTTTACAAGACATTTCAGTGGCTACTCTCTTTTTATATGAGAGCTTATTTTTCACTCAGTTGAAAGAGCGAATATTTTTAAATTTAACTTTTAAAATGGTCTAAAAACATTACAACATCAGTTCTTTATCAACTACAGATAAGTCGTGATGAAATAAGCTATAAAAGGATCACTGTTAGTGCGCTGTGTGAACACTCTTTTATCTTGGGATCATCCCAGAAAAAGCCATTGTCCCCGTTTTCAGTCACTCACAGCTCATTGTCATGATTATTAACCTGAAACCTGAAAAGCTGCTTTTTAAACAAAGAAGTTAAATTGTTGGTGCTTCATCTGAAATAACTGGACACGATGAGCAGTTTAGCATAAAACCTTTGAGGAGATTAAAGGCCATGAACGTTTCTTCGGAAAGAAAGAAAGAAAGAAAGAAAGAAAGAAAGAAAGAAAGAAAGAAAGAAAGAAAGAAAGAAAGAAAGAAAGAAAGAAGCAAAGATTACAAAATTATCAGCAAAAACGGGATATTAATAATGCTCAAATATTTTATTACATTTGGCAATTGTATTCTTCTTGTTTTTATTCAGCTTTGATCCAATTTTCTTGTTTTTTTGTTCTTTTATCTTTTGATAAGTTGTTAGGCAGTCATTTCTTTCACTACGTTTATATGTGTAAGGAAGGTGCTCTGCAAATGGTAAATGCAGGAATGGGTAATATTTGGAGATACAAGCATATGTATACAATTGTTTGAATTTTAATCCAGCCTGCATCCTTTATTTTTAGACTGAGATTGGCTGAGACAGACTGTTTTACACAATAAATCAAGATATTCAGAAAGCAGAAAATCCTTCAATTGTTACACTGCACACCATTGCCAAATGTGTCAAATTTACAGCTGCTAAGTCTTTGGATTTGCCTTGTTGCAAAAATATTGTTTTATGTCTGTCAAATTATGTTGTTTTGGGAATTCAGCTAAAGAAATGGGAACAAATGGTGTATTTTTGTGACAAGCTGCCAGTAACAAAGTGCCTAAAGACAAAGTTGTCTATTGCAAAGTTGTCTTTTAAATGTAGACAGAACACTGGTTCATCCCTTGAAGTAGGTGTCTTTTTAATGTTTGAAAGCCTTCAGAAAGCCTAGGTAATCTTTGATCAAGACCACTGTAAAGATTTACAACAATATCTTGCTTCTTGGGGAAAAATATAAAGAAATGAGGACTGACACTAGTATTTTAAAGTTCTTCACTCACCCCAAGTGGAAAAAAACGACTCCCTAAAAAACTGCAGAAGGTTAATTTTTTAATAGGGTGGATATGGTTGTGGAAGAGATGGAGACAGTTTGGGGCGAAGTGACTGTATTATCTATGTGAAGAGTGGGAAAGAGGGTGGGTAGGGGGTCCTTTCCAGACTCACTGGAGCCTTGTTGTAACAGCCTCATTGAGACTGAATGGGACGTCTTAATTACTCAAGTTGTGAAAACTAAAGGAGGGCTGGACTGCAGGGAGGGGAGGATGTGTGCTTTGATCTTCGGGTTGAGGGAGGTTGATATGAGGTGGGATGTCTTCTATAAATACAAGCAGGTTGTAGATGAGGTAGTCATAATTCTCCAAGCTTCAGGACAAACGGATTCCTCCTCAGCAGCCATGAATGGACATTTTTCTATTGAGTGGATGGCCCAGAGCAGCCAGCAAGAAGGATCAGAGACCAGCACCATAACTGTCTCCGGACCTACAGCCTGTGGGACGCTTTCTGAGAGTCTGCCTGGTTTTTATTGCAGGCAGAAGTCAGAGAATATCCCTAAGCAGAAAAAGCAAGAAAACAGGAGTCAGGCCCTTGAAGCATACAGCCAGAGTATTCTCCATCAACAACCCGCTCCCAATAGCCAAGGTAAGAGTTCATAATGAGCCAAAATCCCAGACTCCAATTTCAATGTAAAGTCTATTTAAAAGTGAATTACAGAAAAAAGTGCATTTACATTAAAACAGCTATTAGTTCTGTGTAAATGTGCATTTTGAATTTTTTTCCTAAACATAACTTCACATTTAACTACATTTCAGCTGAATGCAAATATGAACATCTCAGAGAACATCGATCATTTTTTTAAATATTTTTTTTAATTTTAATTTTTTACGTTTTCATTGCATATTAGCGCTCCTGGGTACACAGTTACTTTAGTTGTCTTAATTATTTGATCTTTTTTTTTTTTTTAAATCTTATTTACTTTAGTAGAAAAAAACCATTTATGCAGCTTTATTGTTATTAGAGTACTTTTTACCTAACTAATATTCGTGTATTAATTAGAAGAATATAAGTTGATAAATGTATCAGTGATGCAATGCAGATGTGTTTCGTAACCTATAAATAAACTGCAATAAAAACTTGGACATTTTTATAGCTGAATTTCCATCCAGTTAACAGTATGTGGTTAAATACTCTGAAATTAATAAAGTGCTTTGTAAACTACTCAAGTAAAATACCAGAATATGTCTAAATCGACGTAATGTGAACAACAGATTTTAAGTTTCTTTCTTTCTCACTTTCTGTTTCCAGTGACTGAGGTTGGTTTCAGCAGTGGGACAGAGGAGGAGACCTCAGGATATGAGAGCGAAGGTGGACAGTCTCTCTCCCCTTCAGCTCAAGCCGTCTCAAAATCACCTCCATCTCCTCTAGTGGGTCGGAGGCCCCGGACAGCTTTCACAGCAGAGCAGATCAGTAGCCTGGAGAAGGCTTTCAGCATAAGTGCTTATCTGGGGACGCAATCTAAGGCAGAACTCCGCAAAAAACTCCACCTGTCTGATAAACAGGTAACCACCCCCAGTATCAATACTTGACATCATGAATTCATGAACCTGGTGCTGCTGGATATTCAATTTATGATAAATCTATAATAATCAGAAACAGCAGCAAATTTCAAAAAGAAACTGCCAAGAGATCAGCTCTCATGAGCACCTATATGATAGCAGCATGTACTATTTTTAGCAGTTAAAAAAATAATTAGTACTCTAAACTAATCATGCTCTACTGTTCACTAACAGAAAATTAACATTACTTATGTTTTATTTCATTATGTCTTGTATTTTAAAAATGTTTCTTATATCTTAAATTTTCTGTTTTCATCACAGATCAGAAACTGGTTCCAGAACAGACGGATGAAGGTAAAGAGAACCATGCAGGATGCTCTGGCTCAGGCATGCCAGGCTAATGTCTGCCAGGCCAGTGTTGCCCCACAGTTCATTCATTACCCTGAGCTACAGGCATACAGGCCAGGGCCATACCCAAGATACCACTCAGCAGCAGCAGTAGCACCTGAGGGCCCGGCTGCCACCTCCTACATCTATCCACGCAGTCATGTGCAGTTCAGTTCCCCTCTGCCCAGCGTCACCACTCTGCCCATGGACTCTTTCTACCAGTACAGCAGCCTCTCAGGAGTCATGGTGCCCTCTGCCACATCTCACCTCAGAGAGTCCTACCCAACTTATCCTCCATATTACTGAAAATCACATACAGACATTCTTCTGTAATGTAATCTCAGCTGTGATATTTTAGACAAAGGGAGAAGTTTTTGATTTGATTTTTGAATAAAATAAAATGCGTTATTAGAAACATGGCAAAAATACTGCTTTGAAGCTTGAATCAAGAATCAAACAGGGCAGTGTGCAATAACGTCTGTTTGTAATTCATGTATAGTTTGAATGTAATTAAATTTCATTTTTTAAATTTCTGTTGTTATGTCACTGTTGGATTTATGTCAGTGTAAATATTATTCAAATAAATAATAACGATTAGATTCTTATCAGATTATCTGATCTTTTTTTCTCATCTAACAGTCAAACATTTAATTCAGTTTAATTTTGCGTATACAAAGCCACTTCACACCAACCATTTCATTTTCATTCAGTTTTATTTAAATAGGATGGCATGCAGTGGCTAGATTAAAATAAAAGACTCAAAGCAGACCTAAGTAACGAGGAGGACTTTCATTATAAGCACCAAGAGTGACCTTCGAGGCACTTTATATTGTAGGGTGACATCCTATAATATTAGAACTATTTGATGACCAACAGTGACTTGGGGACAATAGGAAAGACATCCTGGCTGTTTCTCCCTGGTTAATCTTTGAGGTTCTTTCCTATGGATCTCAGCTGATTATTAAGTGGTATCTATTTGTGTGCGTGTTCCCCCTATTTTTACCCTCTGCCTTAGAGGGAACATTCTCTGCTCTGTGGGTTAAGTTCCTGATAACTCCAGGTTTGTGTTTCATTGTGTAGTGGGAGTTAAAGAATGTGTACATGTCTTTTGTGAGTTTGTTTTGAATTGTATACAAAATGTATAGCAGGCAAGAGCAATATGTTAAGAGTTGTAAAATACTGAGCCCTTTGGATTTTTTGCTCTTTTTAAGTATTGATTTCTGAGCAGACCATGGCTAAAATAGTCCTAGCCTATAGCCTATAACTATTTTATAGCCTATAGATATTTTAAGAGAGGATTCAGGGTCACTTGATGCAGCCTTAACTATATGCTTTGGCAAAATTTAAAGACACCACCAGAATTCCTACCCAGACTGTCAGAGTAGGGCCACATAAAAACAAACAAACAAACTATGGTTTACTTATTTCAAATGCTTAAGACTGCCACGACTTGGATGACTGAGACCCAGTTACAACAGGGATGTCAAACACATGTTACATAATGGGCCACATACAGCCAACTTTGATTGTGTCGTAAAATGATATGACAAATATGTAAGATTGCAGAAAAAGTTATGATAGTGCTTGCACAGGCCGTCCCGTGATTATAAAATATGAAGTTCATTTATTGAGAATTCACCAAAAAACAAACTGTTATTTACAACAACAAACATCAAACATCTCTTAATCAATAACTTTGGCAAAGTATGAATGGCAATGCGGTGAACAGTTAAAAGTTTCAAAATCTTTGCATCCGTTACCATTTTCTAAAGCTTTCCAGTGGGGTGGATTAGAGTCTTTGTTTAGGATTTATACTGACATCTTCTGGCAGGTCCGGGAAATGCAATAACAATGGAGTAAATGAAACATTCAGACATGACAAGCTGCTGTAGAGTAGAATTCACCATTATTATTTTCTTCTTATTCTCCATCTTCTCTCTGTTTTCTTTTCTTTTCACTCTCACCTCCCTCCTCTTAATTCTCCCCTTCATATTCTTTTCTCTTGTTCCCCAGCCTTCCGTTTATTCCTCTTCACCCCTTGTTTCTTCTTTCTTCCCCCCTTGTTTTCCAAAGTCATTCTTTGCTATTTTATTTTGTTGGTGTAACATAAGTAAGAATGTGGATGTTGAACAGTTGTAATGAGGTATTGTTCATTTTATGTAAAATTGTGCACACAAAACATGTAATCTACTTATCAAGGGTAGTGTATTTTCACAGACTTGTGAAACAACATGAGATCCATCTCAACAAAGAACGATTATTATTATGTGGTGTACTGTACTAGTTTATCTAGCTATTTTTCACATATATAAATAGGTTGGAAATGTCCATTTCGAAATTTAACTAAAATGCAAAAGTATAATTGTGAAAAAAAAAACCCAGATTTCATCATGTTCTAACCAAGACGATTTCACAATCGGGATTAAAAAAGTTTTACAAGACGTAAACGGAACTTCAGTCTGAACCAATAGCTAGAGAAAAATATTACAGGTGGGCACGGCTTACAATACCAGCGGACCAATAGGAATGCCGTAATCGTGTGAACTAGTGAAACAGGCAGTTAGTTGGACCAATCACAACGTCCCCCGAAGGGCACCCATGATGCACGGGAAGGAGGCCCGCGCTGGCTGAGTGCACGCAGAAAGCAGCTACGCAGGAGAGAGGGGCAGAAGCCGAATGGTGGAGCTGAAGATGGCGGATGGCGACAGCGGGAGTGAGCGCGGAGGTAGTAGCGGGGGAGGAGGTGGAGGTGGCTTCCAACACTTCCACAGGGACCAGGAAACCCAAGAACTGGCGTCAAAGCGTCTGGACATCCAGAACAAGCGCTTCTATCTGGACGTCAAGCAGAACAACAAGGGCAGGTTCATTAAAATCGCCGAGGTCGGGGCTGGGGGCTCTAAAAGTCGCCTGACCCTCTCGCTGTCAGTTGCGGCGGAGTTCCGTGACTATCTCGGGGATTTCATCGAGCACTACGCCCAGCTGGGCCCTAGCAGTCCGGAGCAAATAGCACAAGCTACCGCGGGTGAAGACGGTGGGCCGAGGCGAGCTCTTAAGAGCGAGTTTCTTGTCCGGGAAAATCGCAAGTACTACCTGGACTTGAAAGAGAACCAGCGGGGGAGGTTCCTCCGGATACGGCAAACCGTAAACCGCGGACCTAGCTTTGGAGTGGGGGGCCCAGTGGGCGGCATGCTGGCCGGCCAGACCATAGCCCTTCCGGCACAGGGGTTAATAGAGTTTAGAGACGCCCTTGCTAAGCTCATAGATGATTACGGGGGAGACGACGAGGAGATGACCGGGGGCATGGCCGCCGGGGGCTACGGCGAGCTTCCCGAGGGCACCTCCATCATGGTGGACTCTAAACGGTTCTTTTTCGACGTTGGGTCCAACAAATACGGCGTGTTCCTGCGCGTGAGCGAGGTTAAGCCGAGCTACAGGAACTCTATCACCATCCCGTTCAAAGCCTGGAGCAAATTTGGAGGAGCTTTCTGCAGATATGCAGAGGAGATGAAGGAGATCCAGGAGAGGCAGAGGGATAAAATGTACGAGAAGAGAGACGAGTCCGAGGGGGACGATGTGGATGACGACTGAGAAAAGAAAAAGCTATCAGCCAAGTTACATGATGGCAGATCTACACTATAGGGTTATTTTGCGAAAAAACAAAAACAAAACAAAAAAGAAGCAGAAATGACAGATAAAGTGCATGACAAATCGTGCTGTAATAGCCTACTAAAGTATTGTGGAGTTTTAAAAAAAGAAGTACATGTGCAGGGAATTTTTGGTGTATTATCCTAAAGTTTGTTGGGCTTGAGGTTGAAGTGGTGGTTTGAATTTCTGAAAGTGAAAATGTACGGATGAGATGTATGTCATTGGCTGAAAAAAAAAAAGTGAGTTATGCTTTATCGTTGGAAAAAATAAGAGGAGCAAGTTGGTTTTTCATAACTAGAGGTGAAGCCATTGAATGCTTTCCTATGTGCAACATAGTTTCTATTTAAAGAGTGAAGACCTGTTCAAGATGTTTTCCCTTCTTGGTTAAAGGAGAGAGCTAGCATCCATCCTGTTCCAGTCCAGGACTCTCCTCTGTGGGAAGTTTGCGGGATTTTTGCAAGTCAGACAGGAAAAGCTGAGAGCAATGCAGAGACAGAACTGCTGTCACTCTATGGATTTTATTTGTTAGATATGTCAGCAGCTGGAGAGCTGTCAAACAACCGCACAACTGCTGCTGCAGCATCTGCAGGCTGTTAATCGAAAAGATTACCCAAAATGACCGGGGGGGGGGGGTGTTACTAAGAGGATTATCTGTAAGCCCAAACAAAAAGGGCCTGGTGGACTAAATTAAATGCTTTGACTCCAGTAGTCAGTTACAGTGCAGAACAGCTGGGTTTTATGTTATACATATAATCTTAGCAAAGCGTACTTCTTATTGTTTTGAAGAAGATTCACTCTGTGAGGAAGGGTGGTGACTCTTCTCACACCAGAGCATCCTTGGTGTTTGAGAACAACCGCTTGGAACTGGGGAGCAGATGCCACCGGAGGAAACACAGATATTGTTTTATGGGACTTTTCAGACGATCATTTGCTAACAGGGGTCCAAATGTCTTGCAGTTGGAGGAGGAGTGCTGCATTACATGTAGCGACAAGTTTTCTCATCAGCCTCGTATTCAGAACTGGACAGCTGGCCTATTCAGCCACAGGCCATTCTCTGACAGCACCTTCCAACACATTATGAAGACCCTGGACAGAAACACATTGATGGATGTTTTCTTTTGTTTTTCCTTTTTTTGTTTCTTTTTCCCCCCAAAAAGAGCTATATTGAAATGAGATTCTACTTGTAGGAAAGATATTACCAAACAAACCAGCAAAAGATATTTTCAGATACTTATTAAGGAAAACATATTTCAATCCTAAAAATAAAAAGTTAATTTCTTAAAAGAGAATTGTGACTCGATCTCAAGGTAATTTTTTCATGTTCTTAGAGTGAAAGTATAACACTTCATTTATTAAACAATTTGAAATGAAAGACTCGATGTTGTGACTGTGTACTTGAAATCAGGTTATTCATTTTGCAGACTAATTGGGTGAATTGTTTATTTTCTTGGTTAAATACGTACAAGAACAGTCTGAGACTGCATACATCTTCCTGCAACATTTTACCTTTTCAAGTTATGTAAGTGTTATATTATTATATAATTATATAAAGATGTCCCAGACCAGCGTAAGAGTCCATGCGCAGCAGATGTCCATCTAGAGACCAGGCCACCAGGCTATGACTACACTATGCAGTTTCTCTTCCAGTGCCACACCGGTCTACCCACTCAGCTAGTTCTGCTGGATATTTTTTGTATATGGCAAAAAATGCCCACTTTTGCCTTATGTCACAATGGTGAAGAATCTTTCCACAAATCCAGGTCTGATTCACCCCCCAAAATGAATCATTTTAATACTAGTAAAACATTAAATTTCCCTGTCTTTTTATTTAGTTATTTATAATTTTAAGTAATTCTAAATCAAATAAGATTTTGTTTTATTGTTTAGAAATTGCTTTATTATTTAGAATGCAATTTCTGGTCAATACTGTCAATATTCAAAATAATGAAAACGCGATTTAAAACAGAAAAATGCCAAAATAAAACCTTTTGGCTGATATATTGACCTTAAAGAGTATAATTCATTCCAGCAATATCACCTAATGCAGATGTGATATTGCTAGTGATTTATCAGTCCAGCAAGATACAGTTTGCATTCATTTAAGAGGTTCATGTGACTATTAAAGTGATGACACCTATTAGTTCTTTACTTATTAGGACTTAGTTCACATGTGCAGGTAATGTTTACTCTCATTATTTACTGGCATTTATTATATTATTATTAAACAGAACTATCTATTTTAAAAAAGAAACAGCTCTGTAAATATCTGATTAATGTTCTGTCGATGAGTTTCACTTTTAAACTACTACTTGGCACCACTTTGAGCTTCATTTCATACATTTGGTTTCATTTGGTTAAAACCACATTTGACATTTAAGAGTACTTTTGAAATCCATATTTACTTTGGCGAACTTAAAACCTTTACTTCAGTCCCTTAAGTTACAAACTAACATACAACATGAACAATGTAATTATACAACTAGTTCCCATTTGCTATTTTACAGACATAAACCTTTGTAGGAGTTGGATGACCTACTACTCATTGGCATTTAGGTTTGATCACTGATGAATAATTCATCAAAAATATCTTCTGGTTCAAGCTGCTGATGTGACACTTTGGTTTCCTTTGTCATAAATGCAAAGGGTTAAAACATTTAGCACTTCTGACTGGTTAAAACACAGTCACTGAAGCTTTCTTTTTTAAACAAACCATATCAACTATTTTGTTCTTGGATGTTCAAAACTTAAACTTTGCTGCCTTTCAGACAAGAAAGAAAAGAGTTTAAGACAAACAGAAATGAAAAAATAAACATATTTCATCATTTAATTCAATTTAAGGTACCGTATTTGCACTTATATAGCATTTCTAGTCTTACTGACCATTCAAAGCTCTTTAGACTTCAAGTCACATTTTTGACTATACAGCACTTTATCTAAGTCACATCCATGGCTAATTCAAAGTCATCAGTTAATCTAACATATTTCTTTTGAATGTGGCAAAAACATGCATGATAGGTTAATGTAATTAGTATGTCCACATATTGGAAATGTGTATTAATGAGAAATGACACAGGTGAAAATGTCGCTATCCTTTATTTATTCAGGCAAAAGAGGGCAGCAGAAGTTACAACATATAACAAGTAGAAAACAAGCACATAATTCTGTACAGACAAGTGAACACAAACATGTGAATAAGATGCAATATAGATCATTACAAGCGTGACATTAAAAACAGTCACACTGACCAAAAGAGATATTCTCTTGCTCTTTTAAAAGGGATTTAAAAAATTGCATAAATCAAGTGTTCCCAAGGTTGGAGAGAGAAAAAAAATCTAAAATCTAAATCTAAAAAAGAAACTTAGTTTAACCCCAAAATGATAGCTAGACACCTGTAAAATGTGACTATTTCAATTTCAGCCCCTTGAAGGGTTTTGAGTTTAGGACGTGTAGATAGGTGTCAATAGCACCTTTAGAAAATGATTTACTTTAAAAATTGGTGACATTTTCAATACTGATCGTACTTGCACTATGTGATTAAGTAATTGCACCCTTGTTAAATCACAAATGCACTATTTTGAAACTACTATCACTAAGGGTATCCACAGTAGGTTGCTACTGTTTCATTTGACAGTAATATGCCAGATGCCCTTCCAGACAGACAAAATCACTTAAATACAACCTGTCAGCTAAAAGATCTTAAAAAGTAACACATCATGCTGTGATATAAAAAAAAACCCTCAAGAACAGATGAGAAAAGCTTTTACAGCCTTGGGAATCCAACAAATCCAGGGAGAGAGCCAATGTTCCCTCTAATTTTTCATGTGTCTGAGCGAACACACAAACTCCCTGAGCGATCCCTTGGACCACTGTGAGCGACATCAGACGTGTGCACTGTGGTGATGCCAGCATCGAATCCATCCAAGTTACATGATTTATTAAAATCAAATCAAATCACAGCAGTTACATTTATGTTAGACTACCTTTATTTAACTACTTTAGCCCACGTACAATGAAAATGTAAAAAAAAAATCTAGTCATTGACATGTTAAGACTATTGGAAGTAAAAATAACTTGAACTCCAATTTCGAAAACACAACTTTCTTTCTTTTTTCTTTCTCTCTGACTTGTATTATGAGTCTGTGGTCTGGGAGAGAGTCCTGTAACTCTGTCTGCAAAATACAGTATATAATGACCAATGTTGGGCAATTAATTATATAGTTACTTCTTCAAAAAAGTAACTGAGTTTAGCAAACAACAACGTTTTTTGCAGCTATTTTTTTTAAATGCAGCCAATGCATTTTTAAATAAACATTTCAAACTATTTACAGAACAATCAGCTGTTCTCCATCAAATCTGATGCCACACAAATTATTTGTGCCACTCCAAAAAAAATGAGATGAAGGAGAACAACAGCCTGATACCTGCAGGCCTGACAACAGGAGATGTATCACTGCTGTAACACCTGTAACATTCAGCAGTCGCCTCATTGTTCTGACACACACAACAAAACTATTGACTACACTACACACTAACTACACAAGATTTGACAACTCTGGTTTTACGTGGCCTATCAACACAAGTTAAAAACTGGTATAAAGTCCACACTTTTCCCGTCAATTGTTCCGTCTGTCCTGCTCACATCTCCAGTGGTTGTACACGTTGTCATTAACATGGCTTCACTCCACATCAGCCACGCCGCTTTGCCAGCTAAAACACCGGTGTCGGCACATAAGGACGCTGTCATAGCCTGTCAACCACATTGATTGGCTGCGTATATACGAATGGGAATCGCATTATTGGCTGGGCTATGGGATAAGGTGGCATCGTTCTAATCCCATACGGGAGCAGCCAAAACAGAAATTGTTAAAGTATTAATTTTAATTTCAATTCAGGTTAGATTTTTTTTTTGCGCAACGCAGATTTTCTGTGCGCAGAGACCGCGCCAGCAGTGCGCAATTGTGCACGTGCGCAGCTTAGAGGGAACATTGGTGAGAGCCATTATCCACAACTTGAGAAGACTCGGAACAGTGGTGAACCTTCCAGGCCTATAAAAATACTCCAAAAACACATTAGTTCATCCAGGAGGTTAAAAACAAAACCAGAACAACATCCATAATACTACTGAACTCATTCAATTTAAGGTCAGGTATTTGTGATTCAATAATAAGAAAGAGACTTGGCAAAAATGGCATCCATAGAAGAGTTCAAAGAAAAAAGGTGCAACTGACAGAAAAGAACATCTTACATTTCACAAAAACATCTTTATGATCCTGAAGACTTTTGGAAAAATACTCTGTGTCTGAACTTTTTTGAAGGTTGGATTCAGGACCTGGACATGGACCTGGGTTATGTAGCAGGACAATTATCAAATGTATAACCTCCTCCCAAAAATGGGAGCACCCAGAAATGAGAGTTGGAAGCAGAGGTGCAGTCCTACAAGCCTCTCTGCAGCTTCTCTACTCCTATTGTCCCCCTAAAACCCAGTGTCCATAGAGACCAATAAAAAAAATCAGCATAAATGATTTAAGCATAAAGAACAATACATCTTCAACAGCAGTAAAGATTGGATTGTAAAACATTAAGTATCTCTCTTCTTTGTTAGTAAATTATATAATAATTGATCAACATATTGATATATTCTGCCTTACAGAGATCTGGGTTGAGCAAGATCATTATATTAATTTAACTGAAGCAACACTTCCAAGTCCAATAATGTAAATATGTAAGAAAAATTGTGTATGTGTCTGTTCTGTGTCCTGTGTACTCTTTGTTTGTATATGTGTCTTTTGGCTGCTGTTACAACCAAATTTCCCCTTGTGGGACAATTAAAGGATTATTCTATTCTATTCTATTCTATTCTATTCTATTCTATTCTATTCTATTCTAAGTCTGCTGGGGGCTTCCCATAATGCACTTAGCATTTCTCCTCCAATCACTTTTCTTCACTGTCCATGTATTTATATATTACTTTGCATTTAAGTATTAACTATTATAAATCTATGGCTCTCTTCCACAGTGTATCTTTTATCCTGTCTGTTTTACCTCACTCCTAACTCCTCATGGCAGATGGCTGCCCTTCCCTAAGCCTGGTTCTGCTGGAGGTTCTTCCTGTAGAGTTTTTCCACTTCGATGTTGCCAAGTGCGTGTCTTTATTAATCACTGTGTAAATCATAAGATTATTGTGTTGTGTAGAAGTATACAGCTGAATTTGTTGTCAGATGTAAATATTTTATTGATATGTGTGTATATAACAGCACCCCCCCCCCCAATTTTTGTTTCTGAGAAAAATGAGAGCCACATATAAGGATATTCATTTGAAATTTCGATAGAACAGTTGCAGTTTGATAGAACCCCAGTTGGACGCCAGGTCCTAGGAGGTTAAGCATCTGGGAATTTACCCAGATTTCTTTATTTATTTAGACAGAGATCTTGACAGCACAAAGTTACGCCGATGGTACATAATTTAGGTTTTGGACTAGCCTTTGGCACTAAAATGCCTATGGAGTTCTTAACTGAAACCTGCAAAATGATTGGCAGTTGGGGAATGGGCCGCATGTGTTTTACAGTTGCTCTCCTCCTCCACACATATGGCTCTAAAGAGTGTTCAAAGGTAGCAGAACTTGTGTTTAAATGCACAACTAAACAAAGTCAAGATGTGCTTTTTGGTCATGTTCAATCCGCAGCAGCATCCCTTAGTTTTCCTTTTTTTAAAATTGATTAATACAATGTGTGGGCGTATACAGCTGAATTTGTTTCCTGGTGTGAAGATAAGAAAAGGAGAGACTTACAAGTAATCTGACTCCATCACCTCCTCCTCTTCAGGGATCTGTTTCCTGTTGTCGTTTGCTGTTTCTTCAATGAGAAAATTTGGCAGCTGTTAGCCGCCTATGCGCATGCAGAGAGGGTATGCTGACAGGGCATGCTGGCTATTTTAATGTGGGAGGCCTTTACAGAGTTGGCATTCCAGGTCTAGGAGTCAGCTGTGCTATTAGGATTTCAGTGTCTGGGGATGGAGGCATACAATAGTTTGATTGTGATGAGCTCTGCTCACATGTGGTACACACAAGGTTCTCCTGCTGAAACATGCTGAGCTATGTGCAAGCAGGGATTGTTACTAGACAAATTGCCTTCTTCTCTTTGGTAATCCTTGTGTCTCAGCAACAGAGATAGTTAGATGGTCAATTTGAACAAAATGGCTCTTAGTGCCTCAGCACATAAGTATTAAAAAATGTAAATGTCATATAAGTGTTACCAGATCTGACAAACAAGAAGTTACCTAATCTTGGATTCAGTTATTCTTGCTTAATCACACTGTAATGGCATGTAGCCTAATGCTACAGTCACACCAGGGAAAACAGTGTTTGAAGGATACAGCATGACCAAAATTATTGTCACAGTGTATAATGAACTTGGAAGTTTGTTGCCTTTGAAGTGGCTTCTTTGAAAATGGGAATCAGGTCAGTGATCGCATGCAGTCAGTCACCATCTTCAAAATGAATTTGGTACATCAATATTAAATCTCAAACCTATTCAATTGCAGACTGATATCAGTCTGTTTAAGATTTTAGTTGTGTGCAGTCTGGGCCATTACATCATGTTATGTGTCTCTCTTCATTCATTTGGCCAGTATTTATACTACATTTGATAATCACTGCAAACATACCTTTGTGGAGAGTTTAAATCAGCTCACTTTAGAACAGGCACCCCTTAAGTTGTTTAGTTTTTTTGTTTTTTTCAAATTTATCTTTCATTTAAGAAGTCTTGTGAGTCTATTATTAAAGCGCTTTTCCATATTCAGATGCTAGAGGGCATTGTGGGTTGGTGGTATAGAGTAGTGTTTCAGGGCAGAGAAAAACCTTTCTGTTGTGAGGTTATCTGTTGCAAACTCAGTGTGTGTACCTCTTCTAGTCTTAAACACTGCACCACATATTGATGACACAGGAGACCAGTTGCCCTCTGACTGCAGACTGAAAGAGCCAACCCCTTTATGATGCTGTTCCCTGTTTCTGTTGGTCTGTCACAAGTCAGGGATTCATTTCCAAACTGTAAAGTCAAACAGTGCAGACTTTCTACATCCCCTCTTCCACATTATACTGTATGCTCCCAGTCCTACTATTTTGGTAAAGCGGACACATAATAAGAGTTCCACTATACAGGGAGTGCAGAATTATTAGGCAAACGAGTATTTTGTCCACATCATCCTCTTCATGCATGTTGTCTTACTCCAAGCTGTATAGGCTCGAAAGCCTACTACCAATTAAGCATATTAGGTGATGTGCATCT
>NW_005187490.1:1700625-1712312 GCF_000239375.1 Pundamilia nyererei
AATTTGCCTAATAATTCTGCACTCCCTGTATGTGTAATGCAGACTAGAGTCGAACCCTCAGCCTTATAATTGGTAGATGCTAGCTGTGTTTCCATACAAAGCCCAGGTTGTAACTGATCTCAAAGGAGTGAAAGCTCAACCTAAATCATCAGTAGAAAAGCTGCTGACACACCCATATAACATAGAGAACCACAGCCTTCAATGAGTATGAAATAAGCACAGCTTTCAGCAACAACTGCCAACTGTGGCCACAAGATGGAGGCAATATAAAGGATGGAGGTGAACAGATGAGGAGCTGAAAGGAGAGATCAATTTACTTTGGTACATTTCAATTTATGTACATCTTTAGGTTTGTCTTGATGGAATGCCATTGCCTTGGTGGGTGGCTGTAGGTTCGGAGGTTATCTACCAATCGGAAGGTTGTTTGATCACTTGCTGCTCCGGTCCGAAGAAAGCAGAAAAAAGTGCTTGTATGAATGGGTGAATGAGGCAAGATGTAAGAGCGCTTTGAGTGCTCTGGTAGAATACCTCCGCTCTATTTATGATTCTAAAAAACTCACAATGAGGCATTAAAAAAAAGGCAAATGAAGAAGGTTGGTGTGCAAAGTATCTGGCAGAGTAGCATATAAAGGCTCAAGCAGCTTACACAGCATATGAGATTTTACTTATACAATCTGAGAGTTATCAGCTATAGATATATATAATGTCAAAAGTCTTCCAAAACATTAGAAAAAAATGTGTCCAGGGGTTTGGAAGTATGTATGCAGTAATGCATACAGAAAATTTACTTAAAAATCAGAATGGTGTCAACTTCTTTAGGACTGCATTTCCACAGAGATGCAGGCAACTGCACACAGCAATAAGTGGGTTATCAAAAGGATCCCTTACCTTTTACTACAATTTGGATTTGCATGTCACTGCTCTGTCCTTGGATTAGGAAAGGAGTCTCCTCCAAAATATAATCAAAAAAGATCCAGAGTCCTGTTTGCAGGGTTTTCTGTGGTAGTATTAAGGATTTTATGTCCATATGTTGAACTTACCAACCCAGAGAGTGTGTCTCAGGACAATTACTGAAGTTCATTTACCTTTTTTGGTGATCACAGTTTCAAGCAACCCTTGCTGTATGGAGAAACTGATGGCGTGCATTGCTCAGGTGTAATTTTGGTCCATTCTTCCAGACAACCAGTATTCAAATCCTGAAGGTTCAGTTGGCCCCTTCTATAAACTCTGAGCTGTAGAGTGCACAAAAGGGGCCAACTCAGCAACAGAAGTGGTTGGTTTTGCATAGTGCTTTTAGCAGTTCTAGTACTTTTAATTCCTTTCTCTGAAACCAATTGAGACTTTCTTTGGCTGTGTTTTTTGAGATTGTTGTTCTACCATGATCTTTGCCACTTTCAAAAAAGCTTCCTGTGCATGCAAATGTCTAAAAATATTTGCGAATTTCTCTCTCTGTCAAAGCATCCAAATCATTGAGATCCACAAATAGAGGATGCGTTAAAGCGCCAGTGTAAAGCTGGGGCATGTGGGCTTCCACTTGCGTTACCTATACGAAAACAGAACTTTTAGTTTCAAAGGAAAAGCAGAGATTTGAAAATCTATAAACTCTCTACAATACTGAATACATGCTAACAAATGATTATGGGCATATGGCTTAAAAAAGGTACTGGGTAATGGTGTGGTAGTTTATCTGCTGGGGAAACCATAGACCAAGGGTTCCCAACTCCAGTCCTCAAGAGCTAATTTCCTGCAGCTTTTAGATGCAGCATTACTCCAACACAGCTGAATCAAATGGTTAAAATCAGCATGTCATCAAGGTTGGGGTTAGAGAGATGAAGGAGCAACCTCGGGGAATTAGGTGGATGGTGAAATTCAGGTGACCTAACAGTGAAAGCAGATACCATTTAGAGATAGAAGTGAGAAAGAGAAACGTGGATTCCTTTGCAGATGCCAACATGAAGCTCTCGGGAATCCTGGCTGTGCTTTTGCTCGTCTGTACTGAACGGAGCGGTTTCGGGATGTGTCATCCCAAACCGGCCTGTCACTACCCTCCCTCCCAGTGGTGTAGGTCCCTGGAAATAGCGATAGAATGCAGGGTGGAGAAACAGTGTATGGAGGTTAATGCTACCAGGTCAAACCAGGCTGTCCCTGGAGTATCTGTCACACTGTACTATGAGAGTCTGTGTCCAGACTGCAGAGAATTTATCACTCAGCAGCTTTTCCCCACCTGGACAATGCTGCAGGACATCATGGCTGTCACACTGGTGCCCTATGGGAATGCTAAGGAGCTTCGCTCAGCAAACTCTCCTTTCACCTGTCAGCACGGAGAGTCTGAATGCAGAGGAAACATGATCGAGGCCTGCATCCTCCATTTAACCGAACACTCTCTTGCATTTCACATCACCTACTGCATGGAGTCATCTGCAGATGTTCTGAGCGCTCCGCAGTCTTGTCTCCGGCTCTATGCTCCCTCTGTGCCCTGGTCCAGAGTTGACTCGTGTGTCAAAGGAGATCTGGGATACCAGCTGATGCGTGCCAACGCTCTTATGACCAGAGCCCTGAACCCTGCACACACACATGTGGATAACCTTCAATGGGGAATACACAGAAGAGAATGAAGACAAAGCAATGTTGTCCCTTTTCCAACTGGTTTGTCATCTCTACAAGGGGGTGAAACCTCCAGCCTGCACTGGAGCTCCCATCCGGCTTGACAGAAGCTTCTGCTGAACATGAAAAATAAAGTTATATGTCAGTCCTACAGGCAAACAGCCAAATGTGACACGTTAAATTAGCCATACTAATGATTAGTTTGTTTCAGTGTTGTCGTTAATACTATGAAAATGTAAGCATATAGAGTATTATAACTTTCTTGTTTAACAGAGCAGATAACTAAGTTGTCTCTTAATTCAAATATATTTTATAATAACAAATGCAGCCAAACACAGGATAAAAATTTCCATATAATTTATTGGCATTTTCCACTTAAAACACCCTGAACTCCCAAGACTCCTTTGGCTTAAAATGCGAAACAAAAATAGATTTAAGTTCTCTGACAAAAACATCGGAGTGGCAGGTGGATACATACTTGTGAAGTATACTTGATTTTTAGGCTCCAGAACATAAAATCAGACATCCCATGTTACAGTACTTTGTATCGACAGACACATCTGAAGAATAAATATCTCTATAGAAGTTTGCACGACACAGAGGCTGAAAGAACAAGACTGCATGGACGTGGGTGGAGGCGGTGTCAGTGCAACACGGTCTCTGTGTAGAAGCGGGAACGCTTCTGCTCACCGACACAGATGGCGCTGTATGGCACTGACGTGTTCCTGCAAAGATCCCCGGTGCTGAGTTTAACCTGCTGTAACTCCTCAGACTGTTCAGTGCTGAGCAAATTACACCTGCTGTCAGAAAACTGTTGCTGTATATCTACTTAAAGTATCACACAGGATAAAAATATGAGCTTTTAATTTGTTCATTTTTGTGTTACAATAAGAGAAAATAATGACTAACTGGAAACACATTATTTGTGTGCCAAAAAGAAGAAGAAAAAACAAAAAGAGAAAGAGAAATGACTCTATGTCCAAATAGATGCCACTGCAACAGAGATGAATGGGATGAAATATCTGTGAAATATCAAAAACTGTGGGTATCAAAAACTGAGCAATAACAGAAAAAATAAAACATTATAATGACAGATATTAGCCATAATGGTTACGTCAGCAATACACACAAATCACATTGCAAACACATGATGTTTTAGGGAAGCTCAAAGCATCTTTTTCGAAACTTCCTTCTATTAAAAGACACCATCAGCATTTGGGATGGAAGGCATGTGAGGAAACGCTTAGTTTAGTAAGTTTAGTGAGGAATGAGGCAAGAATACAATTCCTGCCTGTGAAATGTTAAATGAGGACAACAGATTTCACAGCGTAGTCAGATGAGGAGCTGTCGTGGTCTGTGGCTATCTGGCCTTTTTTCCCTTCATTATGTATGAAGACATCATGTGTCTCCTCAGGAAGAGAGAACGTCTTTATCATCCAAATTTACCAAATCCATAAAAAAAATGGATGACCAGCATTGAATGTCACAACTAAAATGTTTCATATCCTGACATTGCAGTGCGATCTGCCTTTTTAAAGTTAGTGTGAGCTGTGTGGAACACACATGTATTTACAGTACAATTAATGTGAAAAAAAGTGAAATACATTTTTAAAACGGCACAGTTTTTCATAGTACATCTCAAGCCATTCATACTCCGTGTTGTAAATGATGGTGCAGTGGTAAAAATATTATTGCGTCTTATGTAAAATAAAGGTGAGATTCAGTTATTTTTGAGTGCGGTCAAATGTCAAATATGGGGTCAGGGAGACACACTTTAATCCTTCAGGGCCTCTTAGGCAGTCAACAGTTGTACGACTGCCTCAGAGTGTCGGCGGTCATACATATACTGTTTCCAACTAAATCTAGTTGTTTGTCTTTAAGAAAATGAAGTGAGAGTTGCGCCTGTTCATCAACAAATAACACAGCACTTTCACATCAGACAACAAATACAATGTTAAAGAGACTCAATTAAAAGAAATACATAAATTCAAGTACAGGTGCTTCATTAACTGACAATGTTTCATGAATGTAAACAAATTTATTTACACTTGAGGTGTATATTATTATTATTATTATTATTATTATTATTAGTAGTAGTAGTAGTAGTAGTAGTAGTAGTAGTAGTAGTAGTATATTATAATATTGTTATAATTGTTGCAGCCACATGACATTACTGGTCTTGTTCAAAGAGCCTTGTGTTGATGCCTGCATGTAACCTGTCTTTCTGTCTGTATCAAGAAGTTGTCGAAATGATTTTGTTGAAATGAAATATATTTTGGAAAAAGAATCTCTGATTCTAAAGTGAGGCAACTTTAATTATAATGGCAAGCAAAAACTAAAAGAGCTTTTTCTTATCCTTTTTATTTTAACTAGGTCTTCCAAACTGGAAATGTACTCTCAGAAGTGGCCTTGTATCTTTTAAACTGTATGTCAGCAGAAAAATAACCGGATAGTTGGTTTTGAACAATAGCTGTAATCTCAGAAACACTGCCCAATCCTGTTTCCTCCTCTTAAAGAACATTTCCACATACAAGTACTGCCTATTCAGAAGTGACCTTAAAAGACACATCCTCAATAATATAAGAATTAATTGTTTAAGTGACTTCTTAATATAAAAAGCCCTTAAACAATAACAATAAGACAATAACTTCTATCCTGTTTTTCATGTGTATCTGTGACATTTCATTTCAGTATTTGAGCACCATCTTTTGTAATACCTCTTCAATGGGTTTTGCATCCTGTTCAAATGTCTTCCTCAATCTTTAATTACTTCCATTTCCCTTTCCCATACCAATTGTTTTATTTATTTATTTATTTATTTATAAGTTCCTGATAGCCCTGTGACAGACTGACAACCTGTCCAGGGTGTATCCTGCCTATCGCCCTATGGTGGCTGGGATAGGTTCCAGCCACCCTGCGACCCTGAGTTGGATAAAGAAAATGGAAGGATGGAAGTTCCCGATGTTTTCCACAAGATATCTGGTGAAACAACCCTGAACTAGCAATTTGTTAAGTGTGAGGTCTTTAGTCATTTCCTCGTCCAAATTCTTAATTTTTCCAGAAGCACACAAAGAGTTACACCTTGAAGAGTTACACCTTTGTTGTAGTTTGCTGCTATAAAATTCTTTTACTTCCAATATAAAATTATCATTCTGGCTATTTTATTGTAATAAAACTACAACACTTCCATAATAAAGTTAAACGTTAACACTTACATTTGCTAGCTGGTTGACACGTAAATTAGTGTCCCCCATCAGAGTCAGAAAGGAAGATAAAACAGATTATACCTAATAATGAGACTGACAAGCCTGTGATAACATAAGCAGTATCAGTTTCACAGTCTGACTGCTCTTCATGTCCATTCTCAAAGCACCAGCATGGCAAGAGCAATAAAAGTCAACTTGAGCTTGACAAAAGGACTTCAGGAACCAAAAACCGATGACCATGTATCTTTTACATACAGTGCATCCAGAAAGTATTCACAGCGCTTCATTTGTTCCACATTTTGTCATATTACAGCGTTATTCCAAAATGGATTAAATTAATTGTAACCTTAAAATATTAGACACAGTACGCCATAGGGACAACGTGAAAATGTTTGCTTAAAAACTCATTTAACAAATATGTTTATTTAATAAACAAACCAAAAAAGTATTCTAAAAAGTACATAAGTATTCACAGCCTTTTCCATGATACTAAGAATTAAGCTCAGGTGCATCCTGATTCCACTAATCACCTAGTGTAAAATGTTACGCTTTGGGAGTGAGAACGTGTTGAATCATCTGTCCGATGTTTCTACAACTTGATTGGAGTCCATCTCTGGTAATTTCAGTTGACTTGACATCATTTGGAAAGGCATAAACTGGTCCATCAGATGACAGTGCATGTCAAAGGACTAACCAAGCCATGAAGCCCAAAGAATTGCCTGTAGATGTCCAGGACAGGTTTGTATCAAGGCACAGATCTGGGGAAGGGTACAGAAAAAATTCTGCAGCATTGAGGGTCCCAATGAGCACATCGTTTTACGTTATCCATCAATGGATGATGTAGCTCCTCAGTAAAAGCACTTTGAGGTGAGTGTTATTGTGATTTGGTGCTATGTAAGTAAAATTTAATTGAACTGAAATACAAGGTACACGACAGCCTGCCTGGAGTTTGCCTAAAGGAACCTGAAAGGCTCTTAGACATAAGAAACAAAATTCTCTGGTCTGATGAACCAAACATTGAACTCTTTGACCTGAATACCAAACGTCATGCCTGAAGGAAACCAAGCACAGCAGCATTATGCCTTGGGAATGTTTTTCAGCAGCAGGAACGATGAGGGGAAAGATGAATGCAGCAATGCATAGCATTATGCTTGATACAACTTGCTCCAGAGCGTTTGGTCTAAGGCAAAGGGTTACATTCCAACAGGACAATGATCCCACATAGCCAAGATAACAAAGGAGTGGCTTTGGGACCACTCTGTGAATGTCCTTGAGGGGTCAAGCCAGATGCTAGACTTGAACCTGATTTAACATATCAGGAGAAATCTGAAAACCAGTGCCCTCCATCCAACTTGATGGAGCTTGCTTGACAAGTGCTACAAAAAAGAATGTGAGAAACTGCCCAAAAATAGGTGTGCTAAACTTGTAGCATCATACTCAAAAAATACTTGTTGCTGTAATTGCTGCCAAAGGTGCTAGCAATGAGCCTAGGCTTTGAATACTTATGTACATGTTAGGGGTGGCTGTAGCTCAGGAGGCAGAGCAGGTCAATCCCTGGTTGCTCCAGTCTAATATCCTTGGGCAACATACTAACCCCAAATTGCTCTCCTATGTGTTCATCAGCGTATGAATGCGTGTGAATGTTAGATAGAAAGAACTTATGTAGAAAACACACAGAAAAAAGAGTATTGTATGTGTAAGTATGTATGAGGCAAGTTGTATAAAGCACTTAGAGTGCTCAGATATCATAGTAAAGTAGTATATGGGAACCAGTCCATTTAACATGTTATATATTCTTTTCTTTTTAATAAAATTGCAAGAATTACAAACTTCAACTTTTTTCATTTGTCACTAGGGTAGAGTATGTTTTGCAGAATTGTGAGGTGAAATGGATTTAAACTATTTTGGAACAAGGCTGCAACATGGAAAAATGTGGAATGTGAAGTGCTGTCAATACTTTTGGGATGCACGGCATTTTTTGCATTTTTTTCCATATATTTTTTGTAGTTCTCTTAAAGTAGTGAAGATGTGCATATACAAGGAGGGGTGGGGTCTGCGGAGAATAAACTCAAGCTGTTCACTCAACTGCTATTTCCTTTGAATACATCACTACCAGTGGCTCGGCTTTAAAACACGACACACTCATTCAGCCTGTTGGCTTGCAGACTCAGAGGCAAGAGGAGCAAAACAGTGTCTTCTTTTATTATCAGACACCACTGATCATTGCTAAGAAGCAACCATGGCCATCAATAAATCCAAAGTAGCTGTTGGATTTATAGTGGCAGGCGGTCTGACTTTGATTTTTGGGGCAATTTCTGTAATTGTGGGACCAACAGTAATAAGCAACCAAGTTGTGAAGGTAAGTATTATCGTTATGTGAATACTTCAGTTTTATAATCAGGGTGCTCTGTTTATTTCCTGTTCCATTTTAATTTCTTTGTCTTTTTTCTTTTGCTTAAGCGAATATAAATTCTTGTTTTTCTTTATTTTGCATAAAGGCAAAGCTTCATCACAAAAGATTTAGTTAGACTCATTCAGGTTGACATTTGCAGGTATAGCAACCATCTTATTGTATATGGAGTGTTTAAATAGCTTATCTATTATCTACAAAGAGCACTTGTCTTTGACTACATATTTATTGTGTCAGGTATTTGCATATGTAGTCTGTTTACTCCTATTAACATTTTATTTAACAAAAAAATTAAATACCAATGTTTCACCAATGATGAACCAATGATTCCAAGCATGAAGGTTGCAGACATCATGGCACTGACTTCTGATCTGTTAGCTGAATGTTCACATGTCCAGACTACAGTTATCTATTTTAGATACACATATGTGCAGGTATATGTGTATGTATATGTATACATATGTATATTTAGTGTGTACATGTGTGTGTGTCTGTGTGCGTATACATGTCTATACTTATAGATACTTATAGATATCTATTACTTACATAGCAGTAGAAGAGTTAAATTGCATATTTCCAGAACCCTCTATCCATAATCACATACTGTGTATGCTACCGTTGTATATAGTGTATCATCCTCCTTATTTTGTATTTTTTGTATTTTATTTGTATTTTTGTATTTTTCTCCTGCCTGAGCTGAGGTAGCGCACAAATTTCCCCGCCGTGGGATCAATAAAGTCTTATCTTATCTTATCTTATCTTATCTTATCTTATCTTATCTTATCTTATCTTATCTAGATGCAATGATATTTCCAGTAAAACCTCTGAAAACGAAACAAAGGAGGCTCTTAAGTGTTCTTAAAAACTGCTTCAAACACATTCTTATATCTGGACCCATGCACTGCTTTATCTAAATGAGGCAGAAATCTTTTTGGCAGGAGATTGAACCTCATGTGAGCTTTTATAGACCATCCATTCATCCATTCTCTTCCGCTTATCCAACTCAGGTCAGGGTCGGGCCTGTCCCAGCTTCCATAGGGCGAGAAGCAGGGTACACTCTGCACAGGTTGCCAGCCTAACACATAAAAACAGCATCTGGTATTCCCGTGCGGTATCCCATCCATGTGCTGTCCAGGCCCGACGCTGCTTAATATTCAGGATAAGCCATAAGCCATAGCACCCTGTTGCCTCACAGCAGGAAGGTCCTGAGTTTGGTTAATAAAAAAAAATCCCCAAATGCAATACTTGATCTGAATATTAAACTTTAAAAATTTAAGTAGAATTATAGATGAAAGGTGGCAAAAATATTTTTCCTTGAAGAATATCAAATAAATCAGAATAAAAGTATGTAACCACAGACTGTCTTTGCAATTGGACTTGAATGGTACAATAATATGGTTACTTCCGGCGCCCCTCTTGTGTGGCAGCCTGTTACAGGAGCTCTGCTCATTTCTGAGCCCTTTCCTATTTTCCTCCTTTAATACTAAAGTAAATTTAAGAATACACTATGCCTACAGCATACCAAAAGCTCTTGCCACTTGGGCGATATCTTGAAAGATCGGGCAATTACTTAAGCTTTTACTTATGGCCCGATATAGAGAGCGGGAACTCCATTTCCCAGAATCCTCGGTAGGCGTGTCAAACAGCGCAAATACAGCGACAATAAAAGCAGGTCAGAACATCATCGATTAGAGAGATGAGCGACCCGCAGAGATCTCAGAGGAATGTACGTTTAATTATAAGTTTTGTTTCATGCCGAGACTCTGGTGGAGTCATTAAGCTGACTCCGTTTGTCTTTACCGACAAAAAGTGCGGACACGGACAAAACAAAGCTACGAAGACTCACTGACAGCCTGTCAATATGGCAATTAAACGACCTAAAGTTGCTATTGGATTCATAGTGGCAGGTGTGCTGATGGTGCTTTTCGGCACAATTATGTGTTTTGTGGTGCCATTAGTCATCGACGACCAAATAGTAAAGGTAAGAAACGTCCTGACACGGATAGTTAGCATGTTTTACACATGTGCTTGTATGTGCTGAGTCAAGCAAGATTCACCTTTAATCGTACCCGAGGACTTAAGTACTTCAAAGAGCCTCCAGAGTTAACCAGTAAATGATAACAGGCGCGTGCAGATAAGCTAATCAGTAAATGCATGTAGTCAGATTAAGTACCAATGCTAATAGCTCCGGAAAAACTTTCTGAGGCTTTTAAAGAGTCAAGCATGTCCAATGTTAGTAAAATGATTTGATTAACTAACTAAACTATTATTGGTAATGTCATTAATTTCCATATTAAAAATCACAACATGCGGAGGTTTTTCAACTTTCCTTTCACTCAATATATCCCAGTAAAACGATACAAGTAATATTATTTAAATAATGTGCAGAACAGGAAAAAATACGTGCAAAAGTATTGCCTACTTCCTTAGTTTGCTTTATTTCTGTTGTCAGTTCACAGTGCTGCTTTTTCCCGTTAGCAGCGAACTCTGTAAGTTGTAGTTGGTTCCCTTTTGAGTTGAACTTTGTAGTTAGGGCACATGCAGACACGCTGTCATCCTACCCTGTTTGAGCTAAATATGAGGCTACAAAACATGAACATGGTGAGAAATATAGCATTTCTACATACCAGGTGTTTGAACTGTACTGCACTATCAAAGACTGGATGTATTTAATAATTTTATTTTCATTTTTCACATAGAAAAATCCAGAAAGCATAGTTACATAGTGTTTTTACTTTCTAACTAATCACTCAACGTGCTCAATTTAGTAATTGCATAAGGAGCACCACAAAGAAGTATTCTTAAAAGGAATAGATTCATATCATATTTGTAGGAACATTTGTGACTATAACAAAAACCTAAATGTAAATAATAGATTAAAATTAGAATGAAATATAATGTTGTGTAACTTTTAAGATGATGAACCACAATCTCAGGATTTGGGACCTTTTAGGTAAATAAAATAAGAAAAAAGCAATTTGAAGGTGTCCCCTTGAATTTAGTTTTTTTTTTTCTCTATTAGTTTGTGAAAATGTATAAAAACCTTAATGAAGAAAATGCTCATTCTTTTGCTTTTGTTTTTTTCCTCTCTTTCACATCAGCACACAGTAATTGATCCAAAGAATGATCTCACATACACCATGTGGAAAGACATCCCTGTGCCGTTCTTTATGTCAGTCTACTTCTTCAATGTCCTCAATCCTGCTGAGATACTGAAAGGAGAAAAGCCGATGGTGGAACAGAGAGGACCTTATGTTTACAGGTACACAATTTAACTCCTGAGGACTTGTGCTCAACCTTAACTATCAGTTAAAAACTTTAAATTGTTGGATACTTAAACTTCAATAAAGTTTGCTCCAGTGAAACTCCAAATGGACTTATTTTTTTGTAATAAAGTTAGATTCAGATTTAGATTGTTGCTAAAGAAAGCCAAACAATAACATTTTTAAGTTATCTAAGTGACTTAT
>NW_005187490.1:1712704-1720662 GCF_000239375.1 Pundamilia nyererei
TTTCAGTCCGTTATTACACTCTTAAATCCTACTACTCATTCCTGCGTCCTTTGTGATCTTACAAAGCTTCAAACGATGCGTCGACTATTAAATTAGTCGTCGATGATTTTAATAGTCGACATAATCGTGACTAGTCGACTAATCGTGGCAGCCCTAATATTAATTGCAACTATTGCCACCTACAGATCTCGTTGAATGCCATTTATCAGTATAACAGATAACATTAAACTTAAGCCTAACCCAATTTAACCAAAACTAAATTTTTTTTCTTCTAAACCTAGAACGTAGAAGTGAAAACAAATTTTAGAAGTGTAAACAATTTTAAACAAGTGTTAAGCGTGGGCTACAATTTATATCCGTCCAAAAGGTGTTTAAGAATTAATTTTTTTTTAAATATATGGCTAAACTTGTTTTTTTTACATTGTAATATGACAGTGAGCATGTTTCAGTCCAAAGTTTTGGTCATGTCCACAAGAGCATGTGTTCACCTTTTGGGATTTGAAGGGGGGGGGGGGAGAGGAAGCATTCTGGAAGGATGTGATTCTTATTTAAAGGAGAGAGGTTGCAAATGGTAGACCACTTCAGACTTTTCTATTGAAAACAACTATCAGGACATTCCAGAAATAAATTAAAATGATTTGGCTGCAACAACCTGAGACACCAGAAGAGCTTTTTATTTTTTATGGTTTTTCTTTTTTGTGTCTGATGTTTTAAGGTCTGTCAATTTTTGACTTTCTCGTAAGGATAACTGAATCCATTAAACCAGGGGTCCCCAATCTCAGTCCACGAGGGCCGGTGTCCCTGCAGGTTTTAGATTTCACCCTGGGTCAACACACCTGAATCACATGATTAGTTCATTACCAGGCCTCTGGAGAACTTCAAGACATGTTGAGAAGGTAATTTATCCATTTAAATCAGCTGTGATGGATCAAGGAGACATCTAAAACCTGCAGGGACACCGGCCCTCGTGGACTGAGATTGGGGACCCCTGCATTAAACCCTTAAGATGTGTATACAGAGGTGGACTTGAAGCACAGGTTTTGAGTGGACATATTACCTTTCTTCCAGAAAGCAGTGTCAGAAGGAAAACATTACATTCCATCCCAACGGTACAGTGTCCTACAGGGAATACAGACAGTACCACTTCGAGCCCTCCATGTCTGCTGGGAACGAGTCTGATGTTGTCACAATTCCAAACATGTTGGTGTTGGTAAGACATTGTTGCCACCTCCTCACTTCTTGATTGGTTCAATAATTTCCTCAGTTTTCTGCTTTTTCACAGCCTGTGGCTTCTGTAATTTTAGGGTGCATCAGTGATGATGGAAAACTTGCCCTATGTACTGCGCCTCATGATGAGTGCAACCTTTAAAACTTTTAAAGAAGGTCCCTTCCTGACCAAGCCTGTAGGGGAGCTTATGTGGGGTTATGACAGTGGACTAGTGGATTTTCTAAATCAATACCTGCCAGGAATGATTCCCACATCAGGAAAATTTGGCCTCTTTTCAGAAGTAAGTATTAGAAATGCTTCGTTATCCTCTCTATCTGATTACTATGAGCATAATAGGTTCAGTTTAAGGAACAGATTTGTGTCTTGCATGAAATTTCTTTGAGCAGGTAAAGAAAGGTGTCTGCCTTTTATGCTTTCTTTAGTTCAACAACTCCAACACTGGCCTGTTCACAGTCTTTACTGGAAAAGATGACATTAGAAAAGTCCACAGAGTCGACTCTTGGAATGGTCTGACCGAGGTATGATGCCAGCAGATTGTGTTTTGTTGCTGTTGTTTTTTTTTTTTTGTTTTTTTTCCTTCCCCTCACACCATTTAATTTTTCACACTGTAACTGGCCTCTTTCTCTTTGGTGATAGCTGCCATACTGGAGGACTGCTCAGTCTAACATGATCAATGGAACAGCTGGGCAGATGTGGCCTCCTTTCATGACGAAAGAGAGCACTTTGCCTTTCTACAGCCCTGACGCGTGCAGGTAAAATGCTTTGCAGAATTGTACTTTTTTTTTTTTTTTTTTTTTTTTTTCCTCCTCTTCTCAGTTCTGCCTCTCCCATTATTCCTTCATATATTTACCCATTGTTTTTCCAGGTCTATGGAGCTGGTTTATCAGCGTCCTGGAGAGATGAACGGGATCCCTCTATATCGATATGTTGCACCCAAGACCCTTTTTGCCAATGGGACGGATTATGCTCCCAATGAAGGCTTCTGCCCCTGTAGACAGTCTGGACTCCTCAATGTTAGCAGTTGCCGCCACAGTGAGTAATGATGATCAGTGTAGGCGAAATAAATATTCAGTCCATCACAGCATTCCCAGAGGTTATTAGAAAGACCTACCACTACCCATTTCTTTATATTTTGAAAAAAATAAATAAAATGTGTACAATAGTCTTTGGAGTCTGGGGTGTTGAAATCCCAAATTTAGATTCATCATTCCATGAAACCTGTTGCCACTGATTTTCAGACAGCTCATGGTCCAGATGTATTTCTTAGGTCCCATGTAAGGTCTTTGCTGGATTTTCCTCCCCTATTTCATGGGGGCATGACTTTCAGATAATGATTGTCTGCTGTCGAGTCTTTTTTTTTTTTTTTTTTTTTTTTTTTTTTTTTTTTTTTTTTTTTTTTTTTTTTTTTTTTTTTTTTTAAACCCTGATATTTTTTTTCTTATTTTGTCCTTTGCCTGTCCAGTTTCCTTTATAGGAACTCACTACACTCAAGTTAGTATGCCAAGGCTTATTAACTTTTCAGTTAATACCACTTTGTGAATCACCTTGATGGCACAAAACTATGCACTGATAAAAATGCTAGACCTTTTGGAATTTTTCATAGATTCATCTAAAGAAATTTCTGGAACAATTTATGTTATTTTTTTAATTTTTTTTTTCACAGGCTCTTGGTAATAAAATTCTTAAAGATAGAATTTTAAAAAGAATGCAAAAATTAATTTTTTTTTGTCCACGAAAATAAAAACTGCCAGTTTTGAAACCCGAGGCAACAAGGGAAATGGCTACCAAAAACAACGCTGTGGTCCCGGAATCTGATCTAGCAGCAGGTGTATATAGTTGCCTTCACATCCACCTTCGTTGTAGCCTTTATGTCACATACTCATTATATCGCAGGACACTCAGCTGCGTTGCTATTATGATGGCCACGCACATTCGGTGGTACTCGATTGTAGTTGAAAATAGTCGATAAGAACAGGTACTAATGGAAAAGGGGCTAAAGCTAATCGTTCTGTTGTGCTTCAAAACAGTGTTACAACCATGTGAGCCGGCTTTTTCCGGTGGTTCTCAACAATTGGAGCAATTTCAAGCATTTTCATGCAAGGTTAGGCATTGCATGAAAACGCCTAAAAACCTCATAAGTTTCCAAAAATTATTGTCCCTTTGGCTAACGCTGCTGAAATATACATTTAAAATGGATTTAGGGTATTTTCACACCTATTGTTCATTTACTCTTGCCTCATATTGTAAGGTAAAGACCCCACAATAATACAAAGAAAACCCCAAAATCAACTTTTTTTTTTTTTTTCATTGCGATTGCCGTGTTCACATCTTCACAAACAAACCACACCAAGTGGGAAAACAAATCAATTTCATTTAAACAGGCTAAACAACACCACAGGTGTGAAAACATCCTTAACTAAACCAATGCGATCTTAGAGACATGGCAGGGATTGCCAACAAGCCATGAGTTGTGAGTGTACTTGATAGATTTATTTATTTATTTTTTTCTTTCAATGGTCCAGTTGATTAATGTTGCCATTCTTTGAACATTTTAGACTCTCCAGTCTTCATCTCTCATCCTCACTTCTTTAATGCTGATCCTGTGCTGCTGGACTACGTGCAGGGTCTTAATCCCAGTGAGGAGAAGCACGGCCTCTTCATAGACATTCACCCAGTGAGTATACAGCACACACACCACAGTGTGTACAGTTGGTCATCATAATTTTGATTCAAAGCTCATAGGTTAGCAATGTTTTCTATTGATGCAGTAGTTATTTGTGGGCTTTTTTTTTGTTGTTTCTCTTTGTTCTGTTTTTTAAACGCATCTCTTCCCATTGCTTATTAGAAATGGTATATACTTACTTTATGCTTTCATGTTACTGTGAAGACTCCAACTTAAGCTGCAACTCTTTTTAAATTTAATTTTATTTTGGAACAGACTCACTTGCAAGACTCGCAAGTGAAAGTGCATTTGTGATCAATGAAAAGTGTGTAACATTTTGTAACTGGCTTATATTTAAAATGAATGTCATTGGTCTGCAATATTGTTGTAAGGATATTAGAAGTCAGCCCCATTGTCCTTGAAACCTGCTGTGATCATGAGTGTAGCTGGACTCTTGCATATCATAGACCTTCTGTTATTTGTCAAGTTTTATGGCACAGAGAGAAGCATGTAGGGTGCATTTTGACCTATAAGAGGCCACCCTGATGGCATATTTGTGGAAGAATTTAGTTAAAGGTTGTATCGTACCATTATCACTTACATCCAACTGTTTTTGTTCTTTTCTACAATACAAGACCAAGTCTGTCACCTTCTCAGTCTTCCTCAAACACTTAAAGTTAGTTTCCTTATCACATTGCAATCATTCAGTCATCACTAATGCAAAATAGCAGTGATAAAGCGGTAAGCTAAGGGGATGAGGTTTAAAGTTAATGTTTATTTTTCTGGATGGTAAAGCAATAGGAAAATTGATATGTAGTTTTATTACTGTACAGTCACGCAGTAACCTGTGTGCTACAGTACAGAAAAAGCCAATGACTGATAAGACTAAAAAGATATTCCCATGTGTCATTCCTTATGCAACTCTGCCTGTGTAAAAATCACATGCAGTGTTTTTAGTGATAGCTGTGGTTGTGATAAGGTAATTGGAAATTTGATTATTTCTCCATGTTATCTATTGCTTCAATAAAATAAAAAAATCTCAGTTGATACAGAAATGATTTTTGCTTCATAGATTAAACCTTACAACATTGTTCAGTCAATTCCATCAAGCCCACGTTGATATCGAGTTAATGATAAAGGGACATCAGTCGGCATGGGGTTCCATTAAGTATAGTGTTTAGTTGTTTTGTTTTTTTTTTTGTTGTGACTAAGAGTAAGTTTTGAAAACAAGAAACGGTACTTTCTTCATCTAAAGATGAATTTATATAAGAACAAAGACATTTATAGGCCATCTTCTGGGCTAAGACTGCGGTTTACTGGTAAAGTAGATCGGGAAAGGCAATACTGCACCTGTGAAGAGTCACTCTTTACTTAAGGCCCCATGTTATTTAAGAGCAAAGATAGTGATTTGATAAACATACAAAAAGTTATTTATTCAAATATCTTAATGAAAAAACAATTAACAGTATATTGACAGGCAAAGAAGTCTGCAAGAGCTTGAAGTCTGCATTTTCACTGCTGAGTGATTCTCATGATTTGCGAGCTTTTGCTCAATTTGATGGATTCATTAGATAATTTGCATTTGTCACCATTTGCTGATGCTGATTACATTTTAATCAAAGACATAATTGAACTCTTCCTTATTAGAAAATATTGTTTTTATAATTTTGTAAGAAAATGACTTAATAGTTTACAATAAAAAAATGAGCATTTAATAAAACTGACTCTAAAGCATGTTTTCACTTTAAAAAAGTATGTTTTTCTTTTTTATTACTGATGAGAGATTTTTGCAAATCAGATTTGTATTTCATTCATTATGAAAAGATGTACACATTTTTACATTTGAAGTCATTTCCGCATTAAGTTATTATAATCAACTTTTAAAAATTGCATTGCCTTTAACCTTTATTGCTAATGTTAAATGTTGAGTTTGCTAAAACACTACCACTGGTACAGTTTGTTCTTGAATTCCTAATACAGTCTTTTTTTCTATAACGGTCATTAAGATAAGGTAATTGGAAATTGGGCTATTCCTGTATAACTGCTGTTGTTTGTCAGTTAAAGGGTTATTAAAAACGTTCTATGATGCCAATAAAAAGTCAGTATTGATAGTGAAAGAGTTTTTACTGTCCGGATAAAAGCTCACAAGATGTTCAGTGGATTTCAGCAGGGCAACATTCACACTTAAGTTAATAATTAAGAAACATCAGATGGCTTGGGATTTTTATGGCTCTATCATACGATAGAGCCAAGTATCCTGACTCTTGAACATGGCACTGAGGACACTGGTTTTATCTCTTAGTTTTCTTCTCTTTCTCTCAGTGCCAGAAATTTGAATCTTTTTGGTATATTTAGTTTGTGCTGACATGAAATATCTAGGAAATGATAGGGAACTCGTGTGTGTGTGTGTGTGGTATTTTTACCAAAGTAATGTTCCATGAGACACATGACTTGACTTGACACTATAACTTGAGCATTACAATAAAATGTATGGCACTCATTTCTGTCACATGTATATTATGCACAGTTTCTTTTAGATCTTCTGTTCTGTTTTGGCTCTGCCAACAGCTGCATTCCTATTGTCTATCCTCAGCTGTCGTCTTTCTCCTGCCTTCAGCCCATATTAACTTTTTATCAGAGCCACATGTCTGGAAGTGAACTTTGTAGTTTGTTTTATGGACACATTGAGCTAAAATCTCTTGGAAAAAATGTCAAAAGATGAGAGAATTGTGTACAGCAGTAGATTAAAATATTTTAAAAGTTTAGCTAACTCACAAAATGTAATAGAAAAGCTGGACCTTATTTATTTATTTTGCTTTTCAAAGCTGATTCGCTACAAATCAGTGCAATCTGTCAGCTGTGCTGTTGAGCTAATTGTATTACACTTCTTTTAGTGAGGAGACTTTTTTCAGTGTGTATAGAACTATGGATTTTTTTTTTTTTTTAAAGTGTAGCAGACATGTTTTCTCCTTTCAAGCACGTCTTTTCATGTAGAGTAAAGCAAGTCTGTGCCCAGGCTACATGTAATTTCCTGTGGGTTCAAAAAGTAAATGGTTGCTTTCAGCTTCAGGTTACTATGCAAAATGTCCTGTACTGGAAATGGCTTGTAGGCTCACCCACATTGAGTTTGGCAAAGCTTTTAAAGTTAAAAAAAAAAAAAAAATATGAAGCTAAAAGTGAACAGCAGTTATGTGCATCCTCCCTCAGATGAACCAGTCGAACAGAACATTTCCTCCTTGAGTTTATTGTTAAAATTATGTGACCACATCTTTAATTGCTACCTGGAGATTTGCATGTTCCAGCACATTTATGGTGTTTGAGGTATAATTCCCTCCTTTTTTATTCCCAGTGTGAGATCTGTATATTTTTGTTGTCTACTTGCAGCAAACGGGTGTCCCTCTGAATGTGTCCATCCGCCTGCAGCTCAACCTCTACATGAAAAAAGTCTCAGGAATTACGTAAAGAACTATTCCCTTAACTACTATCACGCCAGAGACATTGTCATGTATTGTTTTATATGTTGTGATCATTAAATATGAAAGGGTCTTAGATATTTCCTGCCTTTCTTACCATTTGCTATGTAACCTTGGAGTGTAAAGTTGAATGTCCTTGTCCTTCTAGTGAAACTGGAAAGATTTCTGATGTGGTGATGCCTATGATCTGGTTTGAGGAGGTGAGTTATTAATGATGTAGATGATGTAGTGTCTTTACATCTATTCTTCTGCAATTTTTTTATTTTTATTTTTTTTTTTTTGCACAAACAGATTAAAATTCTACAGAATGGTTCTGTGTGGATTAAAATGTTGTAAGTGTTTTATTTATCCTCTTCAGAACGGATATATTGATGGCCCAATCGTCAATACGTTCCGTACAAACTTGGTTGTTCTACCTACTGTTTTGGAATACCTACAGTACATCCTCATAGGGCTTGGTCTGGCAACCATCATCATCGCTGCTGTAGTGTATCGCAAAGTGAAGGTAAAGCTGCCACACAGGATTCAGGCCAGCATGTTATCTTGTTTAACTGCACGTTGCATTTTGTTATGTTTTTTTATTTATTTATTTTTT
>NW_005187490.1:1722409-1723648 GCF_000239375.1 Pundamilia nyererei
TTTTTTTTACTTGGATCTTGAAAAAAATCTTTGCATTTGATTTGATAGTTTTTATTAAATTATTATTATTTATAATTCAATGCTACATAAAATTAGAATGATAATCTTCCATGTAAACAAGCTGACAGTGTCCATTTTCATAAGTATCATTTTAAAAAGACTAACGTAACCAACTGCATGTCCCTTTGATTAATTGCATGGAAATCAAATTATCACCTCAAATGACTCCCTGCATGAATCCTTACACTATCTCTCTACACAATCTCTAGCAGTCTAATATGAAAAACCCAAATGACTATCAAAATCCCGTTAGCAACCTTCTCTATTTCAATTTTCGGATTGGCTGATTTTTTTTTTTTAAGGCAATTTGGTCATCTTTTAGGCAGCCGAGAAAGAGCCAGTAAAAGGCTCACATGGCCTTGAAACAAAGAAGAAAAGTATCAGTACTTCAGGTGGGTGCACACATGCAGGTGAACACATGTACCCTATAAGAGTATTGTTCATTTATGTTCAGAGTTTTTTAAAACCTAGAACACCTTGGCAATAAAAGCACATTTTCTACCTAGACTGAAAAGTTAACTCAAACTATTGTTTTCGACTGATAGAGTATTTAGCCGTCCAGTTCAACCATGACAATATGGATGAACAACCACCTTTTTGGGCTTTTACTACATTCTGATCAGTAAAATACTTCCTGGGTCTAGTTTAAGGAATGATTGTTTTTAAACCAGGTTTGCTATCAATGTAACCATTTTGTCTCTTACTAACTACAGATGTAAAGAAACCTGTGTGTGTCTTTGTACTTGTTTTAAGCATGTTCATGCGGACCAAAATTTGGCATGTCATTAAACTCTTTAAAGCTCTTTTTTTGGAAGAGGGAACACACATCCTCCTCACAGAGCTTTAGTAAGTAACGGGTCAGAGGAGAGAGGTGTGAGGGCTGCAGGTAGTCTTTTTGTGTAGGTATGAGCAGATGGGAGGTGTGAATGGTTGTCTTTGAAATTTGCAGTAGAAGGTGTTAAGGTCATCAGGAAGCTGGGGATGGTAAATGGACATATTCTTAGGCTACGTCCACACTAGCCCGGATAGATTTGAAAACGGCGTTTTCGTCTGAAAATGCTCCTCGTCCACACTAGCGTTTCAGTCGTTTTCACAGAGTTGTGCGTCCACATTGAAATGGCCGAAAATGCTTACATCCCAGTCCTGCGCAAAAGTGAGTGAGATTTAAAGGATTGGGGG
>NW_005187490.1:1724862-1726575 GCF_000239375.1 Pundamilia nyererei
ATGTTTTTCCCAACATTACTTATTTGAATCTTTTCCTGGAATTTTTGATTAGGAAAATGCAAAATGTGACCACACTTAGTTTCATTAACACTGTTTTATTTCCCAGTACTAGTACTATTATATTGATGTTTGACCTTATCCAATTTGCAAAATAATAATCCACATCACTGTAGCCGCAGCTACAGTGATGTGGATTATTATTTTGCATTATATTATAGAATATATTTCTTGTGTTTCCTCAGAATATCTCAGTGTGCTTGTCCCAAGCTAGAGGAGGTGGCAAGGGAGAGGAGAGTTGGATAGATGGCAGTGTGTTTGTCAGACGGGGTTTTAACCCTTTGCAGTTGCAGTGGTTACTCTCTTCATATTACTGCTGCCTTGGACTATCCAGAAGAATCTAAGCAGTCATTTATTGCCCAGTTATTGGGGCTGAATGTATACAGTGTCTGCTCAAATGCCACTGGATATTATAAAGTTTTTTATATGGAGTTTTTTTTTTTTTTTTTTTTCTCTTCATCCAACCAATTGACGAAATTGTTGATAAATCAAACTTCTAACCTTTTCAGATTGGCCATGACTAGACCACAGGGTGATTTTATTATTCAACTAATAACCTTTTTATTTTTTATTTTGTTCCTAACACAGAGTAATCAACCTGACCACAGCAACCTATCGGATGGAATCAAATGTAGTTCAGCTGAAGAGAGGGACTCTCTGCTACAAGATGACATGAACTGAATGATGCGCAAATAAGCCCATCCAGCTGTTGTTGTGGACTCACCAGCATCCTCCAAGTATAATTTAACTGAAACACTGTCACAAGTGGTTTTGCAATTGTGTGTATTTATATACATATCAAGAAGTAAAGCAATAATGTAATCTTTTCATATAGAATAAGATTTATGGAACTCTATAACTCAGTATGTGTTTATGTTCTGGCTGCATGAGTTGAAACTGTTTTGTCTCTCAAGACAGAACAAGAGAAGATTTGGAAACCACTTTTTTTTTTTTTTTTCCCCTTTAGTTCAAATCTTCCAAAAAAACAAAACAAATAGGCTATTCTTTCCAGTTGCCAGTCTAAACCCATTGAGCCTGATATGATCATCATCACATTTGAAATGGAACAATTTATAATTTAATAATTTTATGCTTCAGCAGTAATTACTGTGGTGATTATTTATATGGTAACTTGAAAGAAATGTTTTGGTGAGTTAAAAAAACAAAACAAAATAGAACCATCCAACATAACGGTCTTACCTTTGCCATGAAAGCATTTATCTGCATTAAGTTTTACATGCACTGAGGATTATAGAGAGATGTTGGAACTACTTGTCGAGGCTCAAGCTGTCAAACGTCTGACCACCTGTGAGTCAAGCAGAGCTGATGCACTCCTGTTTCTGTATCACTGTATTCTGTAAAGCTGTATTTCTTGAAATGTATGAGGACAATGCAGTTTGGTGCAAAGCACCTTCTTAAAAAAAGTTAATAAATTAAAAGAAACATGGCGGTTAAGTATAAATGTGTCCCTGTTGTCATTATGTGGTGTGTTTTTGTTTTTCATATTTGAATTCCAGCTTCTTCTTTTTTTTTTTTATTTATTTTTTGGATAGGTTATCTACAGTGGGGCAAAAAAGTATTTAGTCAGCCACCGATTGTGCAAGTTCCCCCACTTAAAATGATGCCTTTTCCTAGAGTGAGGAGGGTTAAGACCCA
>NW_005187490.1:1727042-1728257 GCF_000239375.1 Pundamilia nyererei
TGGTGCAAATTACTGACCTCTGTCATCATTTTAAGTGGGGGAACTTGCACAATCGGTGGCTGACTAAATACTTTTTTGCCCCACTGTATGCTACATGTTGCATGCAAATAGAAAACATTGCCTGAAAAACTCTTAATTTGTCTGCTCCGAATCGCTCTGTTGTGACAGACCAGGTACACAAAGACAGAGCAACAGAAACAATAGGCCCAAAGGTCAGTGATAGCAGTTCTCCAAGAAACCAGTAAAGATTTGGGAATCTGGCTTGTAGTGGTGGACAAGTCAGGACTACCAGGTCCCTATACTATGAAGCTCATGCAACACACCCAGGTTATCTTTCTGTTATCTGAATTTATTTCCCCTAACATTGTTGATTGGAATAAACGGTCACATGAAGCTGATTATCAAGTTGGTAAGTTAACCAAGGATTTTCCTGGCATGTTCCCCAAACAAGGGTGGTGTTGGCAGCATCGGACCAATCTACAAGAGAGATATTTTATGAATCATATGACTACTCTTCCACAGGAAAAGACTGCTGCTACCTGTACGAGTGTGACTATTTAGACTTGAGTTTGTTTTAGAATTTAGATTTTATTATATTTATCCCCATTTATTGTTGTGATTTATTATTGCCTTTTTACTGCTCTTTTTAAACGTTTTCATTTGTACTGACTATTGCACTGTAGAGGCTGGTGAGAAACAGTATTTCATTTCAGTCTGTCATTTCGTATAGTATTACCCAAACTTCTTGAAGTTGAAGGAAATGGTTTCAGTGACACCTACAACAGAAACATTATCTAGACTGCATGAAAAGAAACACACCTACCTGTTCCTTAAGTTAGGGCAATGAGGGTCCTGGCAGTCCCTGCATCTGTCCTGGTCCCTAGGGTATCTAAGCCTGCACCTGTAGCCACTGACAGAGGGAGGGCAGATAGGGTCCCTATTCTCATGCCATTTCACTGGGAGGGGGTGACCAAGGTCTTTCTAGCTACTTGCATTCTAATATCATAGCTTTTTCCAAGATGAGGATGGCTAGGACCCAGCTTAGCCCCACTCCTGTACCTATTCCAAGGGCAAGGGTGGTTGAGTTCCAGCTCACTTTTGCCTTTTCCTAGAGTGAGGAGGGTTAAGACCCAGCTTAATCCCAAGCCCATACCAACTCCAAAGGTGGGCCAAGTAAGATCTGGCTTAAAGTTACCTGATTCCAGAGTGAGGACA
>NW_005187490.1:1728993-1730770 GCF_000239375.1 Pundamilia nyererei
CTTCCCAACCCCCTGAGCCACGGTCGCCCAGGGGATGACACAATAACAATAACAAGGACTGACATGACGTGGCATGAGATAACTTGGTGTGGGGATGTGGCAACCTAGGCGTGGACCAAGAGGGGGATAATTGAACCAGAGGTGGGGGACTGAAGCGTGGCAGGTAATGTCTAGTGATCACACTGAGGAGAGAGAAGAAGGAAGAAAGGGGTTAGTGTGGCAATGGCTACTGAGTGCAGGAGATGGTGACTATAACTAAACTGACTGCTTACTTGCAGGTGGAGAGAGATGAGCTTTGAGGGGATGTGATATTAGTTCGGGTGAGCTGAATGGTACGAGAGGGCTGACCTCAGTTCCAAAGGTTCTGATAAGTGGTGGTGGCAGGAGGGCAGGCAGGTGAAGCACTGAGAGATTTCCAAGCGAGGCAGTCAATTATCTAGGAGTGCGGGAGGTGGGCTAGAGCCAGAGAAACAAGTCGAGTGAATTTCCAGGGAGCTACAGCACAAGAGAAGAAGGTTAGTAAACTTCATAACGACAAAAGCATAGGTCATAAGAGCCGGATACCAACATTGGATAGTTGACAAACTAGCCGTGAGGGGATGTCAACGTGGTATTTAAGTCTCCCAACCTGATTGTCTCAAAACCAACTCCATTTGTGGAGAACAGGTGAGGGGATGGTGGCCCTGCCCAGGAGCGGATACCAGGTGACTCAGGAGAAAAGTGGAATTTTCCAGCTACTCACCCAGACTGTGACACATAGAGGGTTTGTTTAACAGAGGAAGATTAGATGGACAGTTAAACGTACGTGGTAAATAAAACTCGACATAATCTGTATAGCAATGAAAATGAAAGCCTTGCTTTCAAGAATTTTAACATAGTAGGAGCAGTTTTAGAGAGAAATTAACCCAGTGTTTTATGTCCTCATGAAATGAAGAAGGCAATATAAACCAATTCTATAGGAGGCAGCTCTGCTTATTGGTCCCCATTAAAACAGCAAAGCAGATGCCTCTAATCCAGGGGTCGGCAACCCTAGGCACAAAGGGTTAACTAATGGCACAGCCATAGCTGGACTGGCCATCGGGCATACATGGCCCGATGATTTTTTTTTTTTTTTGTAACGGTTTAGACAATGAAAAGTGGTGGATTGGCCAGATGCTGGCCGGTGTGTAAAAATAACTCAGTTGTTTGGTGGTGGCATCGCGGAGCTTCCACAGATTCAGTAACATTAAATCAGCAGGTGGATGAGGGAGATCGGAGGAAGGACAAGGAGAGAGCCGAGGGGGCCGCCGGTCAGAGTGTCAGGTGAACTGAACTTCAGGTAAGAAGTTATGACCTGCAGTCTATCTGGGTCAGATATAAACCAAGTTTAGGTGGAGTTTATTTTCGTTGTGCTGACCTTTTACAGTCAGTTACAATAACTCTACTGCGTACTAGCTAGCATGACCGAGTTTCTATACAGCTGGGTGGGTGCTATGATGTTACTGATGTTGAACTTTATTTAATTCATAAGGTTAGTTAGTAGAGTTGCCAACCATCCAGTAAAAAGATGGAATCCTCCTGCATTCAGAGAAATTATTACGCGTTTCGTGTTGAGCTGAGAGGGGACGCAGTTGGTCCCGGACTTTAGCTAGAATGAAAAAGACACAAAGGTTGAGTTATTCTTTGTCTTTGCTGCACAGCTGTCTCTTCTTCTCTCATCCTCTCACCCTCCCTCTCCTGTTGCTACTTTAATCATGAAACTGATCAATGATCAGCTGATCGGCTTTTCTCTCTTGTT
>NW_005187490.1:1732625-1744476 GCF_000239375.1 Pundamilia nyererei
TTTTGGCATCTTGTAGTTTGTTACTCTTCCTTACAAAAGGCAATATAAATTTCTCTTCACGGGCAATCTCAGATTCAGCTTCTGTCACATCAGGTAAGAGAACATTAAAACACCATCTTTATCTAGATGGTTTTCATATTTGTCAGTGTATTTTGCTATTAAATTGATATTTTGATATTTACCTCTTTAGAATAATAAAACATTTTATATTCCATCTTAAGTAGCTTGAACATAAATTACAAATCATTTAGGGTTTAGTAGACAGCTGTCAGTTTTAAGAAGAAAGCGAAAGAATTATTGTGAATGCTTATTTGTTTTTTCTACTGCTTAGCCTTTTTTTTTAGATGATTACTTAGTTAAACTTTAAAGAAATTCAACAGAAAAAAGGAGTTAAACGGGTTGTAGAGCTTTTCTCTGTAACCTTTAAAGCTCAGTGAACATTTTAGCTATTAGCTCTAGGCTATACAGAAGTGTTTTGCTTTTGGCTCTAAGCTACCAGTAGCAAATTTCTCCTGCATCTATACAGCTGAATAAATGGATTGCATTGAAAAACAATGCATGCCAGGTTTTTGAGCATTGAAATGATAGCTCTGGTTCTGCTACATCTGCAGCAAAAGAACAAAAAAACAAATAAATCTATATGTGTTAAATCTAACGCTACAAATGCAGATTCTGTGGAAAACTGTTTTAAATTAACTCAGTCCCATATAAATCCTGTGACAAGTTGCATGTTGTCTCTGTCTATAGAATCATAAGTTTGTTATTGTACTACATAATTTGTTAAGTTAAGACTTGTAATGAGTAACTGGAAAACTCGTAAAAATCATAAAATTTGGTACTTTATTTTGCACAGCAAAAAAACATTTATTTACCTTTTACCAGTTGCTTCCCAATGGAAATTACAGTGTGAGAGTACAAACTAAAAGATTGATGGTAAGTGCAGGTTGCTTAGGATAAGTTCAACCATTGGCAACCACTGGCATGGTTGAGCTTATCTCAACCCAATGGTTCTCTCAACCATGAGCTTATCTCAAGAAAATAATGCACAGTTTTGCATTTTCAATTCATAACTGTACCCATGACTAGACAAAAGCATCAGTGAAATTAATTTGATGTAATACTGTGCAAAATAAAAAGCCTGTGTAAGAAAAATGGAATTAGAGGCTGCATGTATGAGCTATACATAAGGTCAAGGATGCAGCAGTAGAACTTGGGGTGCCTACTTTAAATCTGGCAGAAAATATCTTAACCAGTGGCTTAACTGGAATTTCTGTGGTTATTGGTGTTCATGTATATTAAGAGTATGTGGAAACACATTTTCATTGAAATAGCCTAAATGTGTTAACATACGATCTTACCCCCAGCCGGTCACAGCACATGGTTGCCCGTCCCTGAGCCTGGTTTTGCCAGAAATGTCTTCTTTTTAAAAGGGAGTTTCTCCTTCCCAAGTTTGCTAAAGTGCTTGCTTATAGGGGGTTGTCTGTTTGTTGGGGTTTCTCAGTATTATTGTGGGTCCTTTACCTTATAATATTAAGCACCTTGAGGCAACTGTTGTTGTGACACTATATAAATAAAATTAATTTGAACTGAATAGAGTACATATAATTTTTGAAGACAAGCCTCTTTGAACCACACCCTAGCATTGCTATTTTCAGGGATTCTAGTCTAATCAAACCTTCAAATGTCTCTAATCAAAGCATCCCAACATGAACACAAAGTGATATTACCTTTATGAAGTAATAAAGTCAAAGTTATTTACAACTGTTTCGTTTTTCCCAAACATGTAATCTGCTAAACAGATTCATAGTTTGGTTTAAAATTGATTCAAGGAGTAAACTCTGGCAACCATTAGCTGCTTTAAAATAATTTTGAAAGGTAGGCAAATTTGAAGCGGCAAGAACATTTCAACTCATGTTTGGCTAACGGGTGAGTGGCTTCACTACAGGAACATAACCAGGATCTCTGACAGGGAAGTGAGATAGTGTTGACAGAGGTCAAGATGAGGTTATTGTAGATCGAGTCTTGGTGTCACAAAGTAAGCTCAGGAGGAGCACTTGGTCCTCCTGGCAAACACTCAACAAAAACATATGGGTGGAGAATGGGCGAAAAGGTTGTGAACAGATAAGTCCTTTCATCTGCAAGTAACAGGGAAGATAGACTGGAGCTCAAAAGTGGCTGAAGGAGTTCACAGTCACCTAGTAAACTGAGCTCCAGAGAAAATGGTTTCTAGAACTCTGAAGAAATAACTGGAGAGATGACCAAGAATCTGGGTTAAACAAAGAAGAGCACAAATTCAAACAGGTAACAAAGAAGGCCTGGCAATCACAATGTTGGCACAATCTGGCAGAGAACTGTGACTCAGCCCAGCCTTAAAATATGCAACACTTGAGTCTTCAAATCAGGACAGATGCCAAAAAGACAGCTCAAGTAGGATGACTCCAACCTGACATTTGTGTTTTAATTTGATTATGTGACAGTGATAATGCACAGATAACACAATTCAGCTATTTACTGTAACCTAATTGCGGTGTTCACCGTATGCACATATTACTAACAAGCTTGTGTGTGTGTGTGTGTGCATGAATCCACTCATGTGACTGTCCTTCACAGTCAGTGGTCAGGCTTCAGTAAGTAGTAAGTAATCACAAATGACATGTATTGATCAGCCTAGAAAACAGCCTAAAGCAATAGCTTTAGAAAGACAAACTTATGTCATCAGTGGAAAGAGACACCCAGTGATAGCTTCACCATGTACTAAAAGCAATGATATGTCTGGGCATCTAGGATTTTTATTTTTTATGTTTTTGTATTTTTTGAAATAATAAACTGACAGAACATTGTCAATGCACATAATGCTGAAATAATGATTAATACTTGTATGGGTTAAAACTTAGTGTTTTTATATATGTAATAGGAAATGTTTTTATTAAACATTGTAATATTGTACATTGTAAATATTTTAATATGTAAGCACTTCATAGAAAACTCAATTTCATAACATTGCAACCAAAATAGCTCATATAAATAGTTTATAAAGCTGGTAAACCAAATGTTTATTTGCCACTGATATCTGTTGTCCCACCTTTAGAGGGTAGGTGACTTATGATGATATTGTAAATAACTTGCAATCGAGAATTATTTGCAAAGAAAGTTGGGATCTTTTGCAGAGGAAATGATGAAGAGATTCATTTATAAGTTCCTACCGATCATAGCACAGAAAAGGCAATGAAGTTCAGACAATGGACTCATCTGCTAGATCTTAGTACAGAATTTGTTACTGCCTTTTACAAGATCTTACTGCAGTGACAAGTGTAGCCTGGACTGGTAGGGCTGCAGGTCTGATCCTGTGGTGTCCTCGGGATTCCCATATGCTTGTTCGCCATTCACCTTGGGACCATTTTTGATCCGAGGACACCACAAAGGGTTACACAAGGTTGGCTTTTAACCTGAAGAGCTTTGAATGGTGCGCAAAACTAGCAGCCATCTGGCATTGATGGCCTGATTCTACTGGGAATTTTTCCTTCCTACTGTCGCAAAGTGCTCATAGGGGTTCACTTGTCATTTCCTCTCTAACGTTTTGCCAACAGCACCTTGAGTCCTGTGTGACCAAGCCCATTACATCTTAAAGACCTCATAGTACCACAGCATCCCAATAGAGCACTTCTCTGTAAGAGTGCAAGATTGTTGTGATTCTTGGACGTTCCAAAAGGACCATGGAAGCAGAACTTACAGGTACCAGGCCCCTCCCCACTGGATCCAGTTTCAAGTTTGGGTTTGGGAAGGAGACATGTTCTTTATAACTTCAAACTTTCAGTTTGAATAAAACGTTGATGGAAAAAAAAACACATAGGGAATTGCCACCTGGTGCTTTTTCTCGTGCTTCAGTATTCGTATTTCCAAGGTAATCTTCTGTCATCTTGTTTCTGTTCCAGGATGGATCACCATGAATGGCAACAGGGAAGAAGTAGGGGTCATAGGCACTATGATGATGATGATGGTGAGTAAGAAAAAACACTAACTGAAAAAAAGTTTTGCCATGCGAGAGAAAACTGAGGAAGTGCCCTGATTTATTTTAAACTCTGAGGTCTAAGTCATCTTCAGTGATGATCCCAACCCTTGCCCTGAACTATAAACCTTTGTTTTGGAGAAACACAAAAGGTACATGCTTCCTCACCCTCTTCCTGCCACTATCCCCTGTTTCTTCTGTCACTCCAGTTACTGCTAAATGTTTCTCCAGTGTCTTCAGAAATTTGTCAAGCATAGGTGACATCCTTACCTTCTACAATTACGTTGAACATTTTATTACTTTCTAACAGATTTTGCTCTATTATCCTTGACAACATAGCTCCACTTAATTAAAAAACCCAGAAAAAACTAATTTAGGTGGTATTCCCAGACTAAATACATCTACCTGTGAACTGTGTTTCTAGGAGGGCAGAGCACAAATTGAAAAACATATACATTTCATGTATGACATCTGATTTTTAAAACCTGTTAGACGCTGCATAATGCTGAAACCAGTCAGAAGTTTTTAGAATACGTTCCCATTTTCAGAGCACCCCTCAAGCTCTGACTGCATTGATCAGATCCAAATGAAATGTTTCTCTCTCCATCTCAGAGGCCCAGCCATTCTACATCGGTGTTCCAGTTTCCCACCGGCGGAAAAGGCGCAGACATCACTCCTATGCCAGCGATGCCAACCGTGATTCACGACATACACACTATGATCACCATAACCAGCGAGAACACTCACATCGAGGATATTATAACAAAGACGAGCACTATAATAATGAAGAGGATGGCGAAGAGTGTCGTGAGCATGCCGATCCTACAGGTTAGAAATCAAAAGTTTTTCATAAAAGTATCCATAAGTGTTAAATAAAAGTGACTGTTTGCCTTTTTACCTTGTGATTTTTTAAGATTGACATACTTAATTTACTCTGTCATCCAGTAATTATATAATAATTACAATTATTGTATAACTAATGATAACAGTAATTAAACTGCAACATATAACCACTATGCACAAAAGATCAGAAAACAAGTTCATGCAAAAGTATCACTAGGCAAGATACTGAACCCTGAGTTGCTCCACTGCATTCATCAGAGTGTGAGTGTGTGTGACTGTTGGACAGAAATTACTTTGACATAGAAATAAGTGAATGGGTGAAAGAGTCTTGTGTTTCACAGTCTGTTCATCATATCCACCAGTGTGTGAATGCGAGAGTGAATGAATAGTGGCATTGTAAAGCGCTTTGGGTGCCTTGAAAGGCGCTATATAAATCCAATCCATTATTATTATTATTATTATACATTCATATATACAGTGTGTAAAACTGAACATGTCACCAATGTGTTACTGACTTAAAATTTTCACCAGATGTCAGTAACAACCCATCCAGTACACACATGCAAAGAAATCAAACCATAGATGTCCATACATTTTCTCCCTGTGCCATTTACAGCTGTTTACCTGCACTGTGTAGCTGTGTTATTTGTCATTAGTACTCATAAGTTATGAGTAACTATGATAAATGACACATAGACATGCACATAGAAATGGAGATGCAAAAAGGCTTGGAAAGTCATTACACCAGCTGAACTCTCAGTAATTAGAAAGCAATCCTGCTACTTAATGAATATTAATACCAGCTGGTTCTGTCCCAACTGATTTAAGCAAGATTTCCTCACCCTAGGAAAAGGCAGAGGAGTAAAATAATTATTAGAAGAGCTTTCCAAGAGCCAAGGACCACTTGTGGAGAGCTACAAAAAGACCTGGAATCAGCAGGTACAATTGTTTCAAAGAAAACAATAAGCAATACACTCAACTGCCATGGTCTGTATGCATGCTCACCATGCAAGACTCCATTCCTGAAGAAAAACTATATTGAAGCATTTAGACAAGCCTGTGAAATACTAGGAAAATCAAACTCTTTGGATGCCAAAATACACACCAAGTTTGAAGGTCAAAACGCACTGAACATCACCCCGGAAATATTATAGCGTTCTCCTGTGAAGTCTAGAGGTTGGAAAGTCATGGTAGGTATAGGGGATAACATCTCTTTCATTTGGTAAGTTTTCCTGAAGCACTTGTTAACCACTGTGTTTATTGGATGGTACAACATCATTTTCACAAATGTAATGAGATTGATTGTTTTTCTGCCTATCAAGCTGGATGGATATGCTGGCTTGCTGTAAAGGCTGAAATTCATTAGCTGTGAGCTGATACTGGGCGATTAACATAAGAAATCATTGCACTTGGCGTTCATACATTCATTATACTGCAGTTTGTGATGTCTTTTCAACCAGTTGAGTAAGTTAGTGTAGCTTTCCGGTGCAGACAACTCTTCAGCATGCATATGATTTATTTTTGGTTATTATTAATGCTAAATATGAAGTATTTTGAAGTATGGTGATCTGCTTTGAGGGGCAGGCTCTTCACCTTCGGCTATGCCAGACTTTGATTTGTCACTAATCCAGACCAGAGATGAAAAGATCAACAGGTAATAAAATCACCACCTCTTGATCAATCAGTTCTCCAGAAAATAGACCCATCTTCTGTACTACAAGAACAATGGGGCTACATGGACACTGTGTGACTCTAACTCCCATGTTCAGCATTTCTACTAATTCCTTCTGAACAAATTTTCTTTTGTGTTTAGTTTATGCCAGGATGTGTTACAAAATGTTGCTCTCTGACATTGGTATAAGGGGGAGAACACATCTGCAAAACGCTGCAGCAACATCCGCTCTCTAGGCCTGTGTGAGATTGCCATTACAATGGAGGGAGGCAAGAATGGTTTCCTCTGTGGATAGTAGAAGCTGGTTTGAACAGATTTATTACAGAGTAATTTACACAGTTCTTTTAGTGTGTGAGACATGAATAATGAGCTCTGGTCAGTCAGTATCTCTTTCAAGATGCCGACTCGGGAGATTTCCTGAAACAGTGCCTGTGCCACACTCTTTACAGAAATGGTGTGCAGCGGCACTGTTTCGGGATAGCCTTCATAATATTGTTGTGATTTGGCGCTACATAAATAAAACTGAATTGAACTGAATTGATATTGCATTCCATAATCTACCAGAAAGAAGATATATCCCTATGCACCTCGGTTAAATGACATATGAGGTCCAAGCTGATGCCCTCAAACAGAACCTCAATTAATAGTTAAGCACAAAGACACTTTTAGAATTCCCCAAATGGCTGGCCAATAAAATTGGACCATTATTTGCTCCAAAGTTTTGTCATAACCCATATGACCTCTTATCCCATATTCATAGAATAACGTCAGTGTACTTTTGATCCGTGTGTGATCAGATTTTATCACTTAGTCAAATGATAACTATAGAAGTGTCGTCACCAAACTACTGTAGTGGGAATCTCCTGTGGACTAGATAGCTGGAGCTGACAGAGCTTCCAGAGAAGGCCCTTCTGTCTCCTCCTCCTCGGAGAACTGGGCGGCTTCCAGCCGATGTTGTGACTCCCACCACCTCCCTCAGCTGTGCTGAAAGGTGATCCTTGGGCAGGGTCACAACAACATCTAGCCTGCCCAGTCAGTGGCAGTGGACCCACTATCAGTATCTGCGAGGAGCCCCACTCGCTGATTTGGTGGTGCGAGGCCTAATTGGTCCACTACCAGCCAACGGCCATCTTCTCTAAGTTGAGAGTCACCGCCTGGGCACCGGGAGTAGTCTCAGCCTTTACTTTTTCTCAGGTCTTTCTGCTGTGGCCTGAAAGAAATCTGAGAAAGCCTGAAGATCATCTCCTTTCCCCATCAACTCTAGTGGTGTCATTGAGGAACAAGCAGAGCAACCACTCTCCAACTCCTTTATGTGGCTCTTTGACTGGACTTGTAGCTGTTCTAATTGCCAATGATGAACCACCACCTGCTCCCAATGCATGGCCACCAGCTCAACCACCATCAGGGCCAGCACCTCAATTGGCTGGGCCAGTCACAGGTCCACCATACCACAGCCCAGGTTTTGGCACCACTGTTATAAAAAGACCCACTATACACAGTTTTGAAAGGTAAGTATGTGTTTATTCATGATGCTTTTCACTTTTGTGACCTCTCTGCAGCTTCCAGCCACTTCCTTCACCTCCAAACACCAGCTCTCCCACAGGGCCCTGGCAGCTGCTGAAATAGGGAAGGCATGGTTAAAGTGATGGCTATCAGCAGTCCTGGCCAGCATTCCCTGGCACTGTCCCCTGAACCCACCGCTCCACCCCTCCACTGCAGCTGAGCCTAGTTGCTTTTACTTTGCATTTTAAAGAGAGTGTATTTTCATTTATTTTACATATCGCTCACTCATTTAATTTTGGGAAGGCTAAATTTTATTAATTTAATTAATTGGGTCGCCCTACAGCCTAGTGTGGTTGTTTTTTCACATAGTTTTCTCTCATAGTCTGTGTGTAGCAATAGGAAAAGGGTGCTTTTTCTGCATTGCGTTGTGGATTACTGCCTCAAGTGAAGGGCTTCACGGATCTCAAGGGGCTGGACAGACTGGATGCTTTAGTAGTTTTTAGCGGTAAAGAAAGTGAAGCTTGAAGCATGAAGCTTTAAATTAAATGTCAATTTAGATGATCTTCACACATCACTCTAAAGTTAGGATAATTACTGAAAAACATTGATTTGTGTCCTGGTTACCTCCTGGTGGAGATATGTACATGCATGTTTATTATCTGATTATCAGGCTTGGATAATTTGTAGAAAGTAGATGGAACTTATATGAATGCATTGAAAAAAATCATTTTGCCCTTCAAACTGTGCTGGTTTTTTTCTTTCCCCTTTTCGGCAACAAGGTATGGGGCGATCGTGGCTCAAGAGTTGGGAGTTTGCCTTGTAATCGGAAGGTTGCCGGTTCGAGCCCCGGCTCGGTCGTTGTGTCCTTGGGCAAGACACTTCACCCGTTGCCTACTGGTGGTAGTCAGAGGGCCACATAAACAACAGAAAAACCTCAAGACCAAATTGCATGTATGAAATTGAATTTGAAAAATAACTTCTAATTTGACATTTTCACATTCATACAAACACTTTTTTCTATGCCTAATTGCTTTCTTAGTGTGTTGTTACAGTCTGCAGATAATGCAGACTAAGTTTATTGTAAAGCTGAGGACCCAAAAAAAGCAGATGGAGTTCATCAAATGGCAAGGCATTCTGCAGCCTAACATAGCATAAAAGGTTATGTTAATTCAGGGTCACCTGATCAGCCCTAACTAAGTTTTGTCAAAAAAGAAAGTCTTAAGACAGGCTGTTTCTATTTTAAGAGTATGCGAATATGGAAGAAAGCCACCCTACATATATTTTTAACAGGCACATTGAAGGACATATCTTGGTCAAAAAATGGCTTCAAGATTCCCCACAGTGTTACTGGAGGCCTAGGTAATCCCATCCAGATCAAGCATCTGGTTAGACACCATATTTCTAAGATTTTTAGGGCCCAATACAATAAACTTAGTTTTATCTGAACTTAGAAGCAGAAAATTAGATGTCATCCACGTCTACAGGAACCCTGTAGAACTCCATAATTAATTTTAGTGTGTGAAAAGGACACTTCATTTACATGAAGAAATTGGAGTCTATTGGAAGTACATATGATTCAAACCACTGCAGCGCAGTAGCTTTAATATCTACAACAAGCTCTAATTGTTGCAATAAAATATCATGGTCAACAATGAGGTATATCAGCTCAAGCACAGAGATGAGTCCACTGTCAGAGGCCTTAATCATTTGTAACCTTATATCATATTTACGATTGAAGCATTAATTAAATTACATAGAGCTATTTTTGCTTTACCTAGGCACTCAAATACATTCCATACAACATGTCTCATTGAAACCATTCACACCCATTAAAAAAAAAACACTTTTTCTATGCTTAAGTGCTTTCTGTCTAAAATTCACACTCTGATAAACACATTGGAGAGCAACTTGGGGTTGGTATCTTGCCCGGGGAAACACAGCACTATAAATACACACAGAAGAGCAATTAGTCACAGAATCAGATGACAGAACCAATCAGCAGCCGCCAGCTCTCCAATCAGGAAGGACCTGCAGAGACTCCAAAAGGCAGAGGACACACACAGAACAAAATCTAGCCACCGTGATCCAAAATATGGCCAGGGCTGTACCATCAAGTAAAACCTTATTCTCCCACAGCGGCGCAGCAATAGCACGCAGTGGCCACTCCGGACCAAAATGGTGTTGTTTTAGTGCTTTCTATGGCTTTTTCATTGGGACTTCTGAGCCACATGGACACCATAACAAGTGGTCTTCATGTTTACTAACGGCAAATACTCCTAAATTACAAGCATCATATTCAGTCACATGGACTCACCTTATTTCGTGCCAATAGAAATGCAGCTCTGTTCAGTAAGAATCCCGGCGGTGGCTTCTGTGTCTACATCAACATGAAATGGCGCAAGAACTCTGTACTAGTTTCCAATTACTGCTCATCGCTGGTAGAGTTTATCACTGTTAGATGCAGGCCTTTTTATTTACCTTGGGAATTCACTACTGTGCTCATTACAGCAGTATACATCCCACCCAGCGCTAACACTAAAGAGGCGCTCTGCGAGCTGTATAGGGTGATCAGCAAGCTGCAGAACTCCAGCCCCAATGGACCGTTTATTATCGCTGGAGATTTCAACCATGCAAATCTCAAGTCAGTGCTTCCGAAATTTCATCGTTATGTAGACTTTGTGACGAGAAAGGCAAACGCACTGGATCATGTTTACACAAATATTCCCAGTGCGTACCAAGCGAAGCCCTGCCCCCACATTGGTTACTCAGACCCCTTGTCTGTCATGCTAATTCTGGCTTACAGATTACCCATCAAACGCTGCAAACCGGTTCTGAGACAAGTGAGAACCTGGCCTGCAGGAGCTCTCTCTGCTCTTCAGGACTGTTTTGAACACACTGACTGTGACATGTTCAGGGAGGCTGCAACACCACATCAACACATCTGTGACCAGCTACATCAGTAAGTGCATTGATGATGTCACTGTCTCCAAGACTATCCTAATATTCTCCAACCAGAAACTGTGGATGACTTCAGAGGTGCGTGAACTGCTAAATTCTTGAGACTCCGCCTTCAGAGCAGATGGCAAGGGGGTCCTAGAAACAGTGAGGGCCACACTGAGCACTGGAGCCCCTCAGGGATGTGTGCTCAGCCCACTCCTGTTCACTCTGCAGACTCACGACTGTGCAGCAAAGCACAGCTCGAACCACATCATCAAGTTCGACAAGACTGTTTTGGGTCTCATCAACAAGAATGCTGAGTCAGCATACAGAGAGGAGGTACAACAGCTAAAGGACTGATGCAGAGTCAACAACCTGTGTCTGAACATGGACAAAACAAAACAGATGATTGCTAACTTCAGTAGAGCACGGAGAGATCACTGACCACTTAACATTAATGGATCCTCTGTGGAGGTCGCAAGAGCACCAAATTCCTTGGTGTTCACCTGACGGAGAACCTCTCCTGGTCCCTAAACACCAGCTCCATAACTAAGAAGGGCCAACAGCGTTTCTACTTCCTGTGGAAGCTGAGAAAAGACTATCGAGAGTTTCCTAAGCAGCTTCATCACTGTGTGGTATGGTAACTCCACCGTATTGGATCACAAGACGGATGGTGAAAGTGAGAACAGCTGAGAAGATCATTGGAACCACTCTTCCCTCCATCACAGACACCTATTGCATCCACTGCATCTGCAAAGCCACCAGCGATGTGGCACATCCCTCACACACTTTTTTACCTTGCTGCCTTCTCGCAAGTGGTACCGGAGTGACTGGTCTGACACACACACACACACACACACACACACACACACACACACACACACACACAC
>NW_005187490.1:1744496-1755730 GCF_000239375.1 Pundamilia nyererei
CACACACACACACACACACACACACACACACACACACACACACACACACCTCACTACCTCAAGCACTTATCTGGACATTTTCATGCACACACGCACGCACGCAAACCTTCAAACATCACGTTATGTGTTGCACAATGCTCAGTCTTTTGCACAACACACTGTAATTGTTGCACTTCTCTAATTCACTGTTGTGTCTGCAGTGTCTTATGTCTGCACTGTCTTGTGTCTGTATCATTCTGTTCTGTCTGGTGTTGCCGTGTATTTGTTTAGGTTTTTTTAAAATTTAATTTAATTTAATTTTTTTTTTAAAATTTTTGCACACGTGCACTTTATGTAGCCCTGTGTTGATTGTCTGTTATATGTAATATGTAGCACTATGGTCTTTAAGGAATGTTGTCTCGCTTCACTGTGTACTGTACCACTGCACATGGTTGAAATGACAGTAAAGCCACATGACTTGACTTGTCTAAAGCAAGGCACAAGGGATGAAACTAGCAGAAAATACAGAAAAAGAAAATACATAAATACATGAAAGAAACATACACACCAAATACAGACTAAACAAACCAAGAAACAACATAAGATATTTAAATTAACAAAACCTGAGAGTACATTAACTTAAAGACCCAGGAGCATGACATGTGTAGTTGAAAAAAAAAATGCCCTAAAACAAAAAAATCCTCAGTTCCAACCTTAAGTGGGTTATAGCAATCTGGCTAGTATTTAGAAAATAAGTAACACAGAAACATATTAGACTTTGCTGGTATTTTAACAACACAGCTAAATATATACACAGCAGTGGTGGAGGCACAAGATCTGGCCTTATCTATGCTATTAGCTAGATAATCCAAAGTTTCACCTGCATGAACAGAATTTAATTACGTAGTTGGAGTATATATGCCACAGTATGTGATGAATGTTTTTGCAGCATGGTCCTGATCCCAAGCGGCCATGAAGTCTGAAGCCTGTAAGCGGATTAGAGCTGAGGAACTTAAAACTGTGTGCGCATGCATGCATGCGTGTATTATTTGGTGTGACTGTAAGTGTGTGTGGTATGCAGATCACCTGCTCCTATCAGGATTCATAATAATGTAGAGCAAACGCAAGGTCTGAGATAGATAGGTTAAGGCACTGATGCAGTAATCGGAGACAAAAAGAAGAAGTTACGTTGGGGGCAATGTCCTTGTTTTTCTTGCATCTGAGTGTGTTTGTATTTGTGTTCAGGAGCAGAGTACTAGAAGGCTCTCTGGTGTGTATCAGCCCTCTTAAAGCCTCTGGCTCTTTGCTGATTTGGGGATTTTAGTGGAATTCTATCACAGCTTACAGAAACCTTTTTGTAGCTGCTTGACTGGTGCAGGTCTGCTCACCAAAACATTTGCAGCTAACTGAAATACCAAAAGACAAGCTGAAAAGACATATGAAAAAAGTGTGAATGTATGTCACTTGTCTCCACTCAAACAGTGTTGAGCCAAGGACAGTCAACTTAAACAAGAATAAGTTGGAGGGCTATATTTTTTTTCTGAGCGCAAAGTTTAAGGATATCTTACCCGTTACTTTTGGGATTTTGGCATCTCTGGATTTAGTGAGCATGGAAAACTCTGGGCTCTTTTCCCCATCAATTACAACCTCCCAGTGGACATTGCCAGGCTCCCAAATAGGTAAAGTTGAATAAATGAATAAAAAAGTAATACTAAAAAAAATACCGTATTAACCTGAAATAAATAAGCACAAGCTGCAAGCTAACTACTTTTATCTTTAGTATAATAGCATTCCCTTACATTTTATATTGCTTAGATAGTGTGCACTTTCTTAGCTTTGGAGATAATACAAAGATTTTGATTATTCTGAAAGGGCATTAATGGCTGATAACATCATTGAATCAATAAAGTAGCCCATCACAACCACAAGTATGCCCCATTATTTTAAATTAAGCACAAATCACGGCAACTGAAGGAACAAGATTCTATTTTAAGATTTTAACAAATTCAGAATTCTGAGTAGATTTATTACAACCTCATTATGTAGTATTTAGAACTAAAAGAAAACATTTACACCTATTCAACTATGTTCATGAAGACTATGATACAAAGAGCTAATGTTTATCTAAAGTTTTAGTTATTTGTTTTATGATTTATGAATCGAAATTTTCTTTATCTATGATTTTTGTCTGTTAAGTCAGCTTCTGGCTTGAGGGTATTTGTCCTTTTGTCCAGTGGTCCAAATTGATCTTTAACATTGCAATCATAATTCACCATGACCAACCTCTGTGGAGTTATACTGGCTGTTAGAGATGAACATAATCAAATATCTAATGTGGCCCGACCAATAGTGATAGAACTCAGTAATGGAAACTTCTGTTGGTTGCACCGTGGAACATTTTATTGTATTTTCATTATACACCACACTGTAACACAGATTACATAATTTTAATAAAAAGATAACAGAAATGATCAACATCACTGTCACAAAAGATCTGTGAAACTTGTGCTTATAATAGGAACTTCTCAGATTTATCACTTTGTATAAGTTATTGATTTTTGACTATTTTTTTACTTCTTTGTAAGGAGGAATAAACGAAGACCAGTGCCCCCACCCCCACCACGCACCGCCCACACACCCATACACCCACACACACGCACACAAACGGTGGGATGCAAATGAGTAGTGCCTCTAGGCTAAGGATGTTAATAGAGATTGATCTGTTCAGGGTAAAATTAGAAAATAGTGCACATTACTCTCAAATAGTCATTAGAGAACTGACTCATGTGTTTTGCTTTTTGAGATAACTGATGGGGATTGTTTATATAACATATAATTATTTACAGTTAAAAGAAAAGAAAAAAGGAAGTGCTATAAGAATCTAAAGTCCTCATCAGAATCTAGCAAACCTACAGCCAATTCAGATTGAATACCAGCCCTAGTATGTTTAGATTATATATATATATATAGCAGCAATTTCCTAGTGTTGTAAACCTGCTCAACATTTGGCAATAAACCCCATTCTGATTCTGATTCTGATATATATGTATATATATATATATTCTATTCTCTGTGGCAGTGAACCAACACCTGAAGCAAGATATTTAACCCCTAGATGGTGTTGTAATCAATTGGGAGCTTCCAATACTCTGGAAAATACTGGATTTAAATCCTCCAGAAGCAGAAAAAAACTCCCTTAAAACTCCTTTAAAAACATGATGACAACAGAAAAAAATAAGAATTTAATGAAAATATTGTTCCCAATTCTGTTCATCTGGATGTAGCGTTTTCAGTGGGAGAAATGTTTCATCACTCATCCAAGTGACTTCTTCACTCCCTGAAGTCGCATGAAAATATTGTTGTTATGTATTTATGTAATGTTATGTAATTTGCCTAGACACACCCTTCAATGGAAATTTTATATAATTTCTGTATATGATGAACATAAATCCATCTTAAACTGGCTGACTGGGATATACTGGATATCTGAAGCTAACTTTGTCTCTTGTTTGACCTCTGTTTGTAGTGTCCCCTGCTGCTGAAAGGCTGCGCCACATACTGGGAGAGGATGATAGCACTCCAACACCAACAATATTCACTGAGATGGATACATTACAGCAGGAGGGTGGTGAATTAGAGTGGAAAGAGTCTGCAAGGTACACACATACACACAGTAAGGTAACAATTTCTTGAATTCGGGAATTAAAACTTAATTTTCCCTCCTTGTTGTAGATGGGTGAAGTTTGAGGAGAAGGTGGAGGAGGGAGGAGAAAGATGGAGCAAGCCTCATGTTTCCACACTCACCCTCCATAGTCTGTTTGAGCTGAGAACCTGCCTGCAGACAGGAAGTATTCTGCTCGACCTAGAAGGCTACTCACTGCCACAGATCGTGGGTGAGTCATACAGAACATAAAAATCTATATAGATATATAGATTTAATTTGTTGATATTCTAAAAATATTCTTATTTTATTCTTGATAATCCCATATTGTTTAACTAATCTGTCAGAAAACTCTTTTCCTTCGATTATATGTTCCAAGTATTTCATTCGTTTCTCAGAATCAGCACCAGAATACTTGATTAATCCCTAAGGAAATTTACAACTCCAAACTGGGAAGTTTATCATATTATTGTTCTGTAGTATATCAGGATTGTTCCAAATATGTGTACGTTCCCATGGTATTAGTGAAGACTCATTTAATTTAATTCACTCTAGAAAGATTGGCACCTAGTTCAGTCTTTTATTCCGTGATTACAGATGCCGTGCAGCGCGTCCGCCTCCCCTGCAGCAGCTCTGCAGACCTTGCCCCGACACATACCCCTATGCCCGACTGAGGCCGGGTAGCCATCTGCCCAAACGCGCAGAACCCCACCACAAGCTGGCGTCTGGTGGAGATGGGTGACATTCTCAGAGATTTGACCGACTGAGTCCCATAGCGAGGCTTTTACTGCAGCAAGTGATTCCACTTCCTGATGGCTGAATTTCAGAGATTCCCTCAGGGATTTAAATTCTCAGTGTAAAATCTCCATTAAGGACAACCTTGCGTTGAAGCGGGACAATCGCTTATCGATTTAATTCAGGATGTTGGCAAAGTCTTTGCCGGCCAGCGATGTTGTACCAGGGGGTCAGCTGGGTGACTTGGAGGATGGCATCTCATTCTTGGTTAGGGAAGATGTGCTCTGGGCCTTGGAGATCTTGGAGAGTGTTCAAATTCTCATTGGCGTCCTCCAGCGTATTGGAAATGATTAAGCAGATATGGATAGTTATTTGTCAAAGGTTTGGTATACTTTGGTATAATTGAAGGTTAAAAAATGCTTGTTTAATTCTGAGCTACCACTCAGTTCTGACCTACCATTCTATTTTTTCTGCCAAGTCTCTGGAAGTCTCACTTACAGTATTTCCTTTCTGTCACTTGCTTTTACGTCACTTCTGTCACTTACCTCTCCTTCCGTCACTCCATTTTTTGTCTTCATCCATTTGATGGACAAGGATGTTTTTCTTATATGTTTTCTTTCTTATCTTATCCTGGCTTAATTCCAGTTTCTTCAAGGCTCTGCCTGTTCAGAGCCTAACCACAGTTCAGAAGTCTGGTGTATTCCTTGGCCATTTGGGCTCCTGGTAGCTAAAATTAGAAGGGACGCAACTTCTTGATTCCCCTTTTCATTTTCATGAAAATGCCCCATACTGCTGGGGCACTGACAATACAAAATACCAGTCTGCTGTACTGATATAGGCCTTGGTGAGTGTTTATCACCAGATATTTCCTGGATGTCTCTTCTATTTCCATCTGAAGGTAAGTCTGGGTGAGATCAATTTTTTGTGTTTGCCACCTGCCACCGCTGTGAATATGACTTCTATCCGCTGAAGTGGGTACTTACAGCACAAGGTACAGGACATGCCTTGTGAAATCTTGGTTATGCGTTGTCCTCCAGTATATAATATTTTTCAGAGTGCCAATTCCTTCTTTGAACATCTGAGCGTGTTTTATTAAGTATCTGTTTCAGTCTTTGAGCCACAGAATGTACACTGCCAATCTCATTGACTTAATTTATTTCAAGTTGAGTTGGATGTGTTTCAACCAGTCACGCCCAAATAATGGCACACCTCATTGCCAGTTTGTCATGTTCTCTTATATAACTTAACAATGTAGTTTGCCATCACCAGTGTGTGAATGTGTGTGTGAATGGGTGGATGACTGAACGTGTAAAGCGCTCTGGGGTCCTTAGGGACTAAATAAAGCGCTATACAAATACAGGCCATTTACCATTTTACCATTTAACTACTTAGACACATTGCAAACCTTTTAGGCAAATGTGCCTTACTTTATTAAACATGTTGTGGAATTGCATAAGCAGATCATCTGCACATGCACCACAGTTGGTATTGTTCTGCGAAGAACAATGTATTGCTATTGCTAAATACATAACTCACTGTATTCCTCCTTTTGAAGGCTGATGTGCAGATATCCTCTCTGACCCAGAGACATCATGACCCATGCCTCTGAAGCCATTATTTCACAACCCCTGAGGTGGCAGCCTGGCGGGCCTCTAGGATGACCTTCTGCTGCTCCTACATCAGTTTCCGATGCACCCCCGTGTTTATATATCCCAATTTCTTGGCTGGTGCCTCCCTTGATGTGGGTTTGGAAGGCTTTGCTTCTTTATCTCGAGGTTTTGTCTCTGTAGCAGTGATTTCCCCAGCTGGATTTTTGGGTTGACATCCGGTTGGCTGTATACCTTCTCTTGGCTGTAGCTGTTGTCTACCACATTTCTGGGACATAATGTTGAAAGGTCTCTGATCTGGATCTGGGTAATGGCACCAAATGTTGAATTTTTGACCAGGCACCCCGAATACAGGGAAGTCTGGAACTGACTCCCTGTTTAAAGAGTCTCTGATTCTTTGAGTATTACCCACTAGGCAAATAGCGCTTAGATGGAGCCAGGGATGAGACTTGCCAAGCTCTAACTGCTTCTCAGTCTTTAAGATATAGATATGGATCCCATGTTTGGCCGGGTGGCCTTGTGATCAAACCCAAGCCCCCTCAGTCACACTAGTTATCAGATTTATCTTCTCTATTTATGTACATTTGATAACTAAGTAAGTTAGAATTCAGTGGTCTTGAAAAATACTGTCTTACAAGGGGTTAAAAGGGAATGTCCACAATCGCCACGCTTCATGTATTTGTATATACATTTCACCTCTTAACATTCACCAGGTAACTGGCAGACAGTTAAATGGTTTCAATTTGTCACACACTAAAAAGTATGGATTCAGAAAGTGGATTATGTTGAATTTTAAATAAGTTATAAGAGTGATAAGCAGTGATAAGGCTTCCATTTGGATATACCAAATTGATGAGAAGATGTGAGTATAATGTTAACATATTAACTGGGCTGGAATCTTTCTGTTTCAGAGGAGATTGTGGAACAACAGATAACTGATGGTCTCATTCCTCCTGATCTTAAGGAGAAGATTATATTTGTGTTGCTCAGGAAGCATCGTCATCAGACCAAGAAGCCAATCCACCGCTCTCTGGCAGACATGGGAAAATCATCCAATACTGCGTCTAGTAAGCATGTGTATTCTGTGTGCATGCCTTTTTATGTACCAATTAGTAGTTATGAAAGAAAGTGATCTAACCTTCTAATCAACTCCTGACAACCTTTGTTTTCTCCACCATGTTGCTCACTACCTGTTTCACCTTCCCTCACAAAATCACTGCTGTTGCTGCTGCTCTGTCAGGCCGTAGTCCTCAGGTTAATCTGAGTCGTAGCACTAGTTCAGCTTCTGGGATCCACCGCTCCACAGAAGACCTACGTTCTCGGCAGTCAAGCAGCCTTGGCCGCCTGCGTGAGTCACACAAACACACACATGTAATACATGCACCACTACACAAGGATAAGTTTACAAGATTGACTTTTACTTCTAAATAGGTTCTCATTGGTGTATTAGTACACCATGAAATTCAAGTACTGAGAACTTGTTAGTATTTCCAGTTGGTGGCCAGATTTTAAATTCTTAGCTCTTCCTTTCTTAATATCTATGCTTTTCATCTTTCTTTTGATGAGAAAAATGATCCCAGCCAACTCCCAGCTGTTGCATGATTTCAACACCTGTGATGGCTTTGTGTGTGTGTATATATGTGAAATGTGTTAAGCATAAAGTGTGTTTACTTGAGAGATTATTGGTCCTATTGTGTGCACCTTTGCTGATTTCTTATGTGCAGCCATCTGCGTGAAAGGGATTAGTAAAGGATTTGTGTAGAATGTTCTTATTATTTTGCTTTGATTGTATTTGTTCCCAAATCTCCGTGGGGAAAAAAGAGAAGCAAATAATTAAAATATAATCCGCAACAGAAAAGGCTGTTCATGATTAAGTTCATGCTCTTTCTGTTGCTCAAAGGACCATTTATTGGGGTTTATTTACAATTTTCACTAAATGAAACAAAATGTTCTTGATGGGAACATCACTCAAGCATTAAAACCTATTTTCCTTTTATTTTTATCTAATCCAAAAGGTCTCATTTGCTCCATTTACAGATCATGCTCAGAGTAGAAGCATGAATGATATTTCAGACACACCAAGCACTGATCAGGTAACTTATTTTTCAATATTTTACATGTGTGCTACTCTCTATTTTTTATCTACATGTGTCTCTTACATCAGCGGTCCCCAACCCCCGGCCTCGGACCGGTACCGGTCCGTGAGTCGCTTGGTACCGGGCCGCGAGAGTTGAGGCTCAGGTGTGAAATGTATGGTTTTCAGGGTTTTTATCGGTTTTCAGCGTTATTTTGTTATCGTTTTTATCGTTAACTCGGTTTTCCTGGGTCTTTTCACGTGTGTTATGAATAAATCTTCTTTTTTTCAGTACCTTTACTAGTTTTATTCTGTTGTATATTCCACGACACATTAAAGGCTGGTCCGTGAAAATATTGTCGGGCATGAACCGGTCCGTGGCGCAAAAAAGGTTGGGGACCGCTGTCTTACATGTTTGTTCATGCTATACATCAGGGTCATTCTATAAAAAATCATTCAAATACGGAAACAATCTGAAAAAGCTTTTTGACCCACTGTTGTACTTTAAGGAGCCTATAACTCCAAGTTTTGGATACTTTCGTTAAATAAAGCCATTGCATAATAAATGACTGTTTTTAAGGAGGTCAGGTGGGAGGAGCTGATTATATGCAAAGTATGGCAGAACAGAGAAGGCATTGGTGATAAGAATACGATATTAAATCTGAAATAGGAGAGCTAAGGAGGAGGTGCTTGCAAGGGTACAGCAATTGTAGGCATGCTACAGCCAAATGGATGCCAGCCGGGATTGTGGAAACTTGGCATTATGTCCTTCTGAACTAACACTAAGCTCATATAATTTGGTCATTTACAAATTCAAAATTCGTGAACCTGCATGAGGTTTATAAAGAGTTGTAGAGTGCCATTTAGCTTTAACCCATCCTTGGTGTGTTGTTGAGTTACAGCAGGCAACTTCTTTTCTTTTCAATTGAAAAGCTTGAAAACAAAGGCTATTTTACACTCTGCTTAGCTGAAACCAACATTACCCAGAGCAGCTGGTGATCATAGGCATTTAAATCTAATGAGTTCCAACATGATAGGTGTTATATTGAGAAATAAGGCTGCCATAGAGCTTAGAAAGAGAGGTAGCATTTTTATTAGCAAAGAAAAGTATTAAACTAAGAGGACTGGAGTTGGAAATACCTGATCTACACAGACAGGAATCCAACACAAAGCTACTCAAGAACCCAAATTAACAAGTAACAAACTGATGGACATTTAGGCTTGAAACCTGTTGTCACGGGTAGGGTGCCAAGAGTGAGAAGACCCTAATGCAGAGATAGTTTAACAAAAAGCGAGCTGTTAATTTGGCCGACAACATGGTATAAAATACAAAACACGAAGAACAGAAGAAATATATAACGTCAAATTACAAAACTGGGTGTGAACCAGGAGACACCAGGGAAAAAGTGAGCCGACACTCTGATCAGGGACAAAGAGAGACTCAGACAACAGATACACATAGCAGGGTGATTAGGAGTAACAGGTGAGGCATAACTGCATATAATGCACAGGACACACCGGCCCCCAAAATAAAACAGAAGCGTAACCACTGAAACAGAGACAAAAACACACAAACTTGACATAGACGAAAGGTAAAGAGAGACACCACTGGCTGCACAAGGAGACATAAAAAGCCGAAAGACAGGAAATAGTCAAAGGAAGTGGAAAGGGAAATAAAAGAGAACATATTAACATGAATAGACTAAACAGAAGGGAACTGACAAAGGAGGAAGGGAACATAGAAAGTAACAGATTTTAACCGAACACAAGGTACACAAAACAAGGCACTGGCAAAATAAGACCGGAAGTATAGAATGTAGAGAGGCAACCTTGACACACAGAAAGGGAAACAACCACAGAGACAAGACTGACTACGTACACAAGAAGGCACAGGCAACACAGGGGAGCATGATAGAAAAAAATTAAAGAACAAAACCAATCTGAAAACTATATAACCAAACTAAGAGCCTAAAATATAAATACTAAGTGTGAATGCAAGACCCATACACAACAATATTTTATTTACTGCTTCAGTCCATGCATGTTATCTAGGGGTAGCTTTTCAGCTGCTCAGAAGCCGTGTTGCCTCACTTGTGCTCTGTACTCTGTATCCTCCACACATGCCTCCTCAGTACCTGACATATTACTGAAATAGGGAGAAAAAATAGAAACAGCTGTGGCGTCCAGCCTCCTGTAATCACTTATCACTCACGACCGGGTTCAGAGACAAACAGGAAGACTCCGCTCAGGTGGGTCTGCTGGCCCAGACAGGATGAGTCCCCACAATAGCGGTCATTAGTGAGGGTGGTGAGATGGAATACCGAGCTGTGATTGACTGCTAAGTGACAAAGACCAAAGAATTGATTGTGGACTTTAGGAGGACAAGGAAACCCTTGACCTCTGTTTCAATCTAGGGGGTCGATGTGGACATTGTACACGACTATAAATACCTCGGAGTACACATAGAAAATAAAATGGACTGGGGTAAAAACACATATGCACTCTACAGGAAGGGCCAAAGGCATCAACATCTGTCGGACAATGCTCAGGATTGTTTAAGAGTCTGTTGTGGACACTGCCATCCTCTATGCTATTGCATGATGGAGCAGCAAGTTACGGGTCGCAGACAGCAACACACTCAATAAACTGATTCGCAAGGCCAGTAATGTTGTGGGGACAGAGCTGTACTCCCTTAGGGTGGTGTTGGAGAGGCGGCTGTTGTCCAATCCATGATGTTGTTCAATAAGGACAATGCTGGATAACACCTCCCACCTACTCCATGACGTGCTGGCCAGTCACAGGAGCACATTCGGTGAGAAACTGAGATTACCCAAATGCACCACTGAATGACACAGGAAGTCATTCCTGCCTGTGGCTATCTCCCTGTACACCTCCGCCATCTAATGCACAGCACGCACTGCAGTAGTTACACCCTTTTGCACATGCGCTACAGTAAAATGAAACAGGTTAGAGTTAAATGTCAATAATATATATTTCACCTCTGTAATATTCTTGATATTTAAATTGAGCTGCTTGTATATACATGGAGTGCAGAATTATTAGGCAAGTTGTATTTTTGAGGAATTATTTTATTATTGAACAACAACCATGTTCTCAATGAACCCAAAAAACTCATTAATATCAAAGCTGAATGTTTTTGGAAGTAGTTTTTAGTTTG